>NW_015505571.1:97348-118248 GCF_001515645.1 Sinocyclocheilus grahami
ACCCAAAACAATTGCCCACTGATGGCATCCTGCCAGAGGACTCTTACCACCACGCAAATACATAATAAAAACAAAAGCTAAATGTTTAAGTGACCTCTTGCGCCGTACATCTCCAGGCTATTGTTTTCAACTGAGGGTCGAAAATAACAACCTCTGATAAGAGTTCATTATAAATAATGTCTTTATTATAAATAAAGACCTGCAGATATTGTTTAGCGTCCTGAATGGCATAGCTTTTCAAGGCTGAGGTTTATGCAATGTGGGTAAATATAGGATTCATTTTTTTGGTAAATGGTCATTGTCTAATTGTCCGAGTCGGTCAGGGACGGTGCTTTTGCTCATTCAGAGTGGTGCAATCTATTGTTAGGCACTATTAATTTGAAACCGGGCACTTAGCAACACTCCACTAATGACCTGAAACTGATCCTTGAGCGGACAGCTTGTAAATCTTCCTCTGTGTGCTGTACCGCTTAGAAATGCTTAATAGTAGGGATGCACCGAAATGAAAATTCTTGGCCGAAGCCGAACAAAATGAAACAATGGGCCGAAGTCCGAATCCCGAGCACGGTTTTTCACATTTTCCCCCCATTTTGCCAATTTTTTCACCATTGCATAAATTAAATAGCCAAAATGTGCTTTTTACTGTTTCGTCGTGCTTTTCAAAGAAAAAAATAATTTACAAAACAACAATTTAAAAATATTTACTTAACACTGAACATTTTTTAACATTCTAGCAGACATTAAACACAACTTAACTTAAAATTAATAAGTTAGTAAAATAAAATTTTTTGGCCATGTTTAGACCCCCTTCTTGAATCAGGCATGTATTTTTGCCTTACAAATAAATGCAGCCTTGCTGAGTAGAAGAGACTTATTTTAATACATTAGAAAATATTATAGATCCTAGTCTGAACACTATGTGTAAATGTTACAATAAATGTTTTAATAGAGCTGTTGTAATAATTATTTTCATAATTATTTTATTTTTTTATTTTATTTTACAGAACAACAGTAAACTTACAATAATAACATTTATTAATGTTGACGGAGTTCTTGCTTTTTCTCAGCTTTTATTTTGGCAGAAACCCACAGGAAGACCTCAGTGCTTCTTTTTGTTGACAAATGATTCTCATTACGAGTTTGTTGTACGTATTGTATTGTCACATGCCTTATAAAAATTCGTAAAAATGTTACTGAGCAGCTGACGAGTAACTTTCCTCGTGCTTTGGACTTTGAACCCTACCGCCGCGAGCTCGTGCAGCACCGTTTGAATACATGCAATTCCTGCGTGTATTAGAGAAAACAACGTTCTGCAGTTTATTTAATTGTTTAAGGGCATTTTGCGATTTTAATCATCATACAGTAACCAGCAACAACCACCCTTCCTCTTCTCATCGAAGACATGCGATGCAGTACTAAACAGTCTCTCGCTGTCGGTGCTTGTAATGATTTTTGCCTCTTTCTCGGACAGCTTTAAATGCTGCCACACTGCCGTCATGTTTGCTGCATTAGCGCGTGCCTCTATTTGATCGCGTCACGTCATTGTTCGGTACAATTTATTCGGTCTTTTCGCTTATTCGGCCGAAAGAGTTTTTTTTGCTATTTTCGGCCAAATAATTTCGGTTGCCGAACATTCGGTGCATCCCTAAAAATTTATAATAATAATCATTTTTATATTAAAAGTCTTGTTCTAGAATACAATTAAATCTATGCAAAAATAAATAATGAAAACATGATTAAAATTTTCAATACAATTTTACAGATTTATTGCGACTTTCATCAAAAAAATTAATAAAAATAAGTTTCAATTGTTAGTTTTAAAAATATAAATCCTTAAGAAATAAAGTGCTTGTAGTTGAAGAAACACCCATAGACAGTCTTTTGCACATTATTTTGAATCGGTCGGCGCCTGTATTTTCTGATACTGCTGATAGTATGAAATATTTAACAGTCTTTCCAAACACTCGTTTGCTGGTTTACTGTACGGTGCAATCGAGTTTCTGTACTCGTTGGTGAGCTTGCAGTCTGAATTGAAGGTGATAAGAGAAAAAAGATTGGTCGGCACAAGATAATACAAGGGCAATAATTCCTAATATTTTTCTGTTGTGTGATATTAGCTGGCTACATGCACAACCGTTTGTGACCATTTGTAAAACTTCAGAATTTAGAGTTTGAACTGTAAAATACTCACCTTCACCAGGAAAAACGACACTCCGTATGTGCGTAGGGACCTGGCAAGCTTCACATACTTCACTTTTGCCTCGATCTCCATCATCTCGCCACAGGTTTTGTGATCCTGGCGAGGAGATTAAGATATGAACACTTCTCTGCCTTTGTGGGATTTGAACCAACAACCTTTTGTTTCAAGTCAGCTGTGTCTCTTTGCGTTCAGGTTTTAATTCACAATGGAAAGCTATACATAAACGTCTGTTTTCATCATTATAAGTGAATGTTTTGCCTAGGTGGGCCTTCTAAGCAAAATAAATAGATCCAGAAAACAGTAAGCTGAATAAATTGTTAAAACCAATATGTGTTAAAATCTAGCATAGAAAGTAGCAAGTTTTAAATGCATCAAATGTTTGAATGTTTTTTTTTTTTTATTCTGATTTTATTTCAATTTTTTTTTTGTATAAAATCAAATTTTGATATTAACTTGATGTTTAAAATTAGGGGGGGGAAACACAAATCAGAGTATAAAACGGCATTTAGGTTGTACTTAGACATGTTCCAAATATTAATAATAGGATAAAAAAAAATCCAAACAGAAAATAAAACTGCTCATCTAATATTTAGCTTGACCTACTGCAATCCACATTTACTCATAGGTTAAGCCCCAAACTTTTTTGGTTTAATCAAAAAGCTAAACATTAAATCTAAATATTTAAAATTACAATAAATAAATAACTTTAAAAAAAAGAAAAGAAAAAAAGAATCAAATAACAGACTTGCTAAAAAAATATGAAACATTTTATGTTAAGTGACCAACATCAGAGAACCCTGAAACATGTGAATGTGTCATTAATTGAAATATTAACTTAAAAATCATAGGTGGTACTTTAAGAAAACATTTGAAGTCAAAGAGGTTCGGCTGCCAAAAATACGTTCAGGAATCCCTGTTAAATGGAAAAGCGCTTCGAGATTATTCTTTAAAAATTCTCCTTTTGAGCTCCAAAGAATAAAATAAGAGCATATGAGATTGAAACAAAATGAGGGCAAATAAACACTGACAAAACTATATTTTTTAGGGGAACTATCCCTTTAAGATGTTTCAATAACACTGAGTGCAGTCTAATATTACAGACGGCCTGAAGCCGCTATGGAGGCTGACAGTCCATCTGTTCAAGTGTCTCCTGATATACACCTGAGTATAGCTCAGTTTAAAAGCTGAAAGGGTGAGTCTTACAGAAACGTTTTAGTGTCATGCTCGCCGCCACCAAGTGAGCATCTACAAAGCAAGTGGCGCCTATTTGCAGAGCAAAGTTTGTGAGTTTTCAATCTGGATGAAGTAATTAAAAGTGAAAAACTTGTTTGTGAGAGTGTATACTTGGCCGAGATTGTGAGGTCATGGAAGTTTTAGATCATCATAAACAAGTCCGCCCTCAGGACATCCACCAATCATCTCGCATCGCTCCCAGATGACATCAACATGGTAACAGTAGCAGATACAGTCAGTGAGGGTTTATGGGAACACATCATGACAAACTGAGATATGATGCGGTCACGCCCCCAGCGCGGAGCAGAGAAATCCCCTTCAGCCTGCCAAACACTCTTGAGCGCATACATGTGCAACAGTCTGTGTGTGTGTGAGCTGCGCTCTTCTGTTTCTCAAAGTATGTGGGTGTGTGTGGCACCGAGTCAGAGAATTTCACGCGGGCGTGTGTGTTTACTACAGAGGAAGAGAGAGACAGAGGGAGACTGAGGAAAGGGAGGAGAAGTGTTACAGTCTATGTGTGCATGTGTGGTGACTCGCGTGCACTTTTTCACCAGCATGAACACACAAAAAAACCTCACTGTATCCATCACTTACAAAAAACAGTTCCATGGTATTGTTTAAAATACCTTAGAGTAACATGTAAATACCACGAATGTACAAGAATTTAGTAATAGTAGCATCATGGTAATACCATTTTTGGACAAATACTATGATATTCTTGTTTTTTGTTTGGGACTGTGTACCATGGTAATACCATGTTTCTTGACATGGTACCATGGCAGAACCAAGTTGCAAGAATATGATAAAGTACCACAGTATTACCATGTTTTTGAATGTATCGGGGTAATACAATGGAACTCTCAAGTAGAAATGTAAATACCATGTTTTTGGACATTATGGGAATGGGTAATGGTATGGTAATTATTTAAAGTACATGGTAAAGGAATATAGTAATCATAGTACGGTACTATGGTGTACATAGCTGGTCTCCCAGCCTGACCAGCTAAAGAAGAGGTCAAAACCCTCTAAAACCAGCATGCTAATTCAGACCAGGCTGGAAGACCAGCCAACTGGCTGAAGCTGGTCTTAGCTCCCAGATAGTGCAGGTACGTCTGCAAGATGTCTGTTAAAGATCGCTTCATCTGGAAAGCATCTGCTGTGTACAGACATCTGATAGACGTCTTTAAGATGTCAGTTTTACATGCATTCTAAATCATAAACATCTTAAAGACATTTTCTAAACATATATTTAACATCTGATAGGAAACGTCTAATAGATGCATTGCAGATGAGCAAAAAAAAAAAACATCTTGCAGATGTCAAATAGATGTCTCCGTGATGTACATGTGCTATCAGGGCTGCTTTTTCACCCCCAGCAGGGATGGTATACAAATACAGTAATCAAAAAAGTACAAAAGTATGATGTTATAAAATTTCAAGGGATAATTTCAATAGTGTCTTTAATTTTATTGTCTGTGTTTTAATGCTAGCTACAAGAAGTCATGAACAGACATTAGCATAGCTTCAGGAAGTGAAAAAAAGGCGCTTCATTAATTGTGACAATTATTTTTACTGTGCTAAACTAACCATCTAAATGAACGTGTTATTTTTCTCAGTGCTATTATTTTCATTGCATCATGCTGGTTAGCTCCGCCCACAATTTACCAAGTTACCACACAGATACATACCAAACATCAAATATCCCACATCCATTGTAATCTGAAAAAACTATGAAATACCCAAAAAGTGCCTAAACAGAACAAAGTGTAAAAACATGTAAACTATGCATGATGCAATAAAATATCAAACAACAAACCCCATAGTTTCCTTGCAAAAATATGTATCACTTGTGCTTATACACATTTTATTTTAACAAGTGGTTAAAAAAAACCTAGCATAGAAATTAAAAAACAAACAAACTGGTGCTTCAATAATTGCGCTAATTATCTTTATCGTGTTAAACTAACCACCAAAATATGTTCCATCATGCTGTTTAGCTTCGCCCCCAATCACACCTCATTGGTACAAATTCCTACACAGACACTTATGATTTTGATTCTCTGTGCTTTCTGGCATTTCACATTCATTGTGATCTGAAAAACTACGCAATACTCTAAAAAGTGCCTAATTAGGAAGAGATGTGAGGGAAAAGTAATCCATACTGCCTAAGGCTGAGGAAAAGGCAATCGACAAATCAGCAGCTGTGAAGATAATGCACATTGCCTTCAGGGCTGACAAATAATTCATTCATAAGAGCTATGTCACTATTTCACTGCTTTCATAAATCTAAAATGACAACATCTAAACAACCTAAATGTCTGAGCGATAGTGGCTCTGAGAAATTAATTAATAGTTAGAGCAGGTGGTGACGAAGACGTTTTGGCAAACTGGTGCAATACAGTTAAACCAGCCAAACAGACAGATAGAGGACAGACAGAATGTCAGTAAAAGAGAATGACAACAAATCGAGGAAAATTATAATTGTTGAAATAGCTGAAAACATAATTATCAATAATTATGCAGGGCATCAGGGTGAAGTACTTCCAGGTCAAGAATCTGTCACTCTAAAACTCATTAGCCAATGAGAAGAGAACCCTTCCCTGCAAGCCCTGCCCACGCTCTACTCTACTCTACTCTACTCTACTCTACTCTACTCTACTCTACTCTACTCTACTCTACTCTACTCTACTCTACTCTACTCTACTCTACTCTACTCTACTCTACTCTACTCTACTCTACTCTACTCTACTCTACTCTACTCTACTCTACTCTACTCTACTCTACTCTACTCTACTCTACTCTACTCTACTCTACTCTACTCTACAAACATAATGTTAGCTCAAAAAAAAAAAAATTACGCAACAGTTTGCATCAGAAACTATGCTGAGTTAGAAGAACTTAATTTGTAAGATAAATATATTTTTAAGTTGATGACTAAAAAAAAATTAAGTTGCTCCAACTAATGGATTTGTCAGCCTGGAACCAATTTATATGATCTTTTCTCAGTTCAAATCCACAGCTAACATAGCACATGCTAAATGTAACTTGTCTACTCTTCAGCACAATGATAACCACAAAAATGTACGTCAACATAACAATGACTCTTTTAAATGTCAAACATAACAGCATTAAACACTAATAGGTCTTTCCCTTCACTAAAAAACACATAAAATATAATTTAATTTCAACATTTATTCTCCTTATCCAGTCCTATGCAAAGCATGATGAGAACAAGAAATCCACTACACAATTTCCAAAGTTAACAAGAAAATTCTATTGAGTTACAACAACTTAATAAAAAAAAAATTTAATTAAGACAGAAACTTGTTTAAATTAAGCACAATATTACGTTAATGTAATGATCAACACTATTATGTCAACTGAACTCAACAAAGGTTTAATTAAATTATTAAATTAGAATTTTTAACTTGCAACCATGCATTTATTTAAGTTGTGGTAACAGGTCCCCTGAATCGTTTTTTTTTTTTTTAGAGTGATTCTATTCTGTTCTAACCTGCCATGATGGACAAAAGGACTGCATGACAAGACATTTTGATGATTGCTTGGTTTCTATTTGTTAAGTCATGACGACTAGCTCCCCCCACAGTGAAATATCATTGGTCAAAAAACCTGTTCCATATAACTGTATGTTTAATATAAAATATGGTCTGATTGGCTGTGATCTTGTTGTTTTGTGACGTATTATGCTTTTTGGTGAAAACATCTAGTCAGAATATGGTCTGAAATAGAAAAAGAGAGCAAAAAAGTGACAAAAACTATCTTTTACCTGTACGTAGAGCAGGTTGAGCTGGACAGGATCACGAGAGTCTACATTCTGGTCAGAATAGAAGAACTTCCTTCGTAGAAGTAGTATCTCGCTCTCCTCTACGCCCTGCTCCCGAAACGTCCAACTGTGGTCCAACCAGTTCACTATGAATGAAACATGTTAGCATTAGCAACCAAATACATTTTTTTTAATCATGTGTATTAACACCACAGTTCAAATCCAGTGAGTAAATACGAAGGGGGTTTATGACACCAGTTATTATATCATTTAAATATTTGGATTGTGTAAAGTTTCAAGCCTGTATAAGAATCTCTCAGTGTGTGTAAATCTGGCGGAGTGTTTTGTTTGCTAATGTTTTATTTTCACAGTTGCCAGGAGTCTCACAATCATCATCTGTGTGAAGTTTGGCTTTCAGCTTCTCCATCTTCCTCTCGTCTCGCAGGAGGGTTCTGTCTTTCTTCAGCGTTCCCATTCCATCCTCACGTTTCTCCTCCACCTGCTCTTGGATCAGTGAGTACTCCTCATAATTAGTGATTCCTGTGGAGCACGAGATAATCAGCACTCTCTATCAGACAGTCTTACAATCTCTCCAGCACAGGTTTTGTGGGAAACTAAATAAATATCATTCAGCCAACAGGAATTGGAAATCGTACAGGATTGTAAATCGTTCAGGAAAATGAAAAGAAATTAATTAAAAATATAAGGGAATTAGGAGGCTAATGCTTATCCATCCACATTGTCACTTAAACTGGACATTTAAACAGAAAAAGACCATGTAAAGTCATATTTTTCATGTGCTGTTTAAGAGTCATATATCCAATAATGGACATAATGAGAACAAAATAAAATATATTTTGTTTATTTGCTACTAGTGGTGTACTGATATTACAAATCTGGCACATACCGATAAATGGTGAATATTAAAATTGTATGCTATTTTGTCTCAATAACAAACACTAACACTAAAATCGATCATTTAAAATACTACAAGTGAATTTAGGCATCACAACATTATAAATGTACAGTATGAAAAAAGTATATTCACTTTGATATTTGCTAAAGATTACATAATTAAGTATGCTTTTAAAATGTTTTTAAAGATTTAAGTTTAAATGCTCGAAATGTGAAAATAGAGAAAATTAACATACGCAAATAAGCATCATCCGCTGGAACGCCACTCTCTCGTGAACGTGCGTAGGACAGTTAACGGAAGCTAGAGATTGCGGTTTATAAACTTTAGAATATGGATATTTTTCTTACACAAATGCATCGCATCGCTTCAGAAGGCCTTTATTAAACCCCCCCGGAGTCATGTGGAGCACTTTTTATGATGAATTGATGCACTTTATTGGACTTCAAAATCTCAAAAGCCATTCACTGCCATTATAAAGCTTGGAAGAGCCAGGACATTTTTTAATATAACTCCGATTTTATTTGTCTGAAAGAAGAAAGTCATATACACCTAGGATGGCTTGAGGATGAGTAAATCATGGGGTAATTTTCATTTTTGAGTGATCTATCCCTTTAAGTTAAAGGGGTCATATGATGCGATTTAAATTTTTCCTTTCTCTTTGGAGTGTTACAAGTTCTTGGTGCATAAAGAAGATCTGTAAAGTTGCAAAGACTAAAGTCACAATTCCAAAAAGATATTCTTTATAAAAGTTAAGAGTCAGCCACGCCTACCTAAAATGGCTTGTTCTAACACGCCCCCACATCCCTACGTCACTATCTGGGAAGATTTGCATAACGCTGCCCAAATGTTCACGCAAAGAAAGAAGGCGTAACTTTTATTCTCGCTGTAGTATTGTTGCCGCCGCCGCCGCCATGTCGTGAAGGTGCTGTGTGCTTCGTTGTGAAAGCGGCTGGTCGCTGAGGAAATGCTTCAACTTCGCGCTGTCGATCGCTGGATCAGCTTTCACCGTGGAGGAAGCGGAGTCCAGCCCGGGGTCGTCACATGTGGTTGCCGCAGGCATCACAATATGGTAAGGGACGTAACATTTACGTCACACGCTTGAGGAATTCGGCCAATCACAACGCACTGGATAGCTGGCCAATCACAGCATACCTCGCTTTTTCAGACCGATGAGCTTTGTAAAAATCGCCGCGTTTCAGAAAGGCGGGGCATAGAGGAGAAACAATAATGTACAGTATGTGGAAAATAATGTGTTTTTTGAATCTTAAACCGCATAAACACATTTCATTACACCAAATACACAAAATAATGTTCTTTTTAGCAGCATCATATGACCCCTTTAAGTTAAGGTACTGTTACTGTACACTGCATTTTTTTTTAAACATTCATTGTAGCAGCTGTACTTTACAAGCCCAATATTTCTGCCAAACTTGACAGGATAAAATAATTACCCACCTATCCTACTGCAGATGGTGACCAACAGCTCCCCTACTGTTTTGGAGTCATCCACCATTATGGTTTTGATTGCTCCATCCAGCATTTTGATCTTCTGAGGTCTCTGTTTTTTCTTGTACTCCAGGATGTCCTGTACAAGACGAGAACAAATGCTGAAATGATGCTTAGAATCACAATGGAAATAAAAATTACGAAAGTCTGAAGAGAATACAGATAAGTCTATTAATGTGTTTTACCCCATTCCGCAGCATGTAGTAATCAAGGGTGCGCCCTGATTCCAACCAGATTCCTTTCCTGGGGTCATCATCGGACAGGAAGAGCCCGTAATCTGATGCTGCAATCATTTTTACATAATTAAAACAACATCTCGCCCCATGGAAGTAGACACTAAATCAAAGAGATCTGGTTACGTCTACAAATATGGTCATAATAAATATCAGACTCTTCATTAAACCACAAAGCCATTTGTCTTTGATCCTAAAAAAAACTATTGACATTTATAAGATGAGTCCAATTCATTGCGGCCATCGTGGGAAGCAATCATGTGCGTCGCACGGGACAACAGTCATATAACTGTAGCTGGCCGTATAATGAATGTACACAGAGTGGCGGAGCTGCAGACTCATCCCGAAGTGATGACTCCTGTTGAGCTGTTACAAGTCCATTTCGCAAACTCCAGTGAGCAGAGAGCATCAATGCTTGACTTTGTGGGGATTTGATGACTTGAGTGGAGATGGAAAGAGAGAGAGAGAGCACTTATCCATCAGACTCACTCTGAAGCAGAACTGGCCATCAGCGGAGGCTGCACATAGCATAACACTTTTGACATGACTGATACAGAAACATCTACTGATGTGAAGAAGCTGGTATAAAGATTTAACCCGAATCTAAACTTCTGTCAAGCTCTGTAGATTTTTACAAAATTTAGAACAAACATAAAAGTTCCCCCTGCCCCTAGTGTGTTTAAAGGGATAGTTCACCCAAAAATGAAAATTCTGTCATTATTTACTCACACTCATGTTGTTCCAAACCCATAAGACTGCGGCACGCGTCTGACACAGAACAGCATACGCTGTTTGCATTCAGTGGATACTCTCTAAAATGTCTCTACAGGGTGACGCAGAGGAGACAAATTGTTGAATAAAGTCGTTTTTTTTTTGCATTTAAAAAGTATACTCATTGTGTTGTAAAATCACGGTTGAACCCCTGATGTCACATGGATTATTTTACCGATCTCCTTGCTCCGTTTCTGGACCTTGATCATTAGTACATTTCTAACTGCACCCGGCAGTGGTGGATCCTGTGTAGGCAGCTGCCTAGGGCCGCTTCTTCTCTTCTTTATACTTAATTAAAAAATGTTTTAAGTGGTTTCTATAGCATGATCTTAATGACAAATATGTGGAAATATTAGCATAATTCCGCCCAAATGTGCCACGTCAGCTGTCTGATGGTATATATGGTAAAACTAACGACTACGATTATTAACTGTCTTAATATTTACTTTGAAAGCTGAAGCTTGCGATTATGGTAAGGGGCGTTACATTTCCGACGTGTGCTTGTGGTGTTCGGCCAATCACAATGCACTGGGTCAGCTGGCCAATCAGAGCAGACTGTGCTTGTCAAAGGAGGGGGCTTTGTTGAAAACGAAGCGTTTGAGAGAGGCGGGGCATAGAAAACCTACAATAATGTACAGTATTTGAAAAATAATGTGTTTTTTGAACATTAAAGCATGTCAACATATTCTGTTACACCAAATACACAAAATAATGATCTTTAAAATAGCATCATATGACCCATTTAGTGCACATTTTCACATATTTTGTCCCATCTATTGCTATGGTTATCACTATGTCAATCACTACTACTTCGAGAGCGAATCCAGCATAAATATGCGGATGTCATTCCCGAAACTTTGCAACGTGTGTGTGGCCGAAAAACAAAGTTCTACATTTTAAATGGATTATTGCCTAGAAAGCTCGCAAAGAGCACTCTTTTTTTAACCACTAAAAAACTGTCACTCTTTGTTCATCGCGATCTCACAAAGTTCTGTTATGACCAATGAATCTCACACTTATTATATTATTAACATTGTCGTGTATACACTCTGTATGTTATAATGAAAGGATTTGACTGTGATCAGCACAGAACAAAAACTGGTGTGTGTTGCAGCCTTTAGGTAAACCAGCATACATTCATGAGGATGATGAAAGGGTTTTAACTCGAGTAAAGATCAGATATCTAACAAGGATCTCATTTGTATCAGATTCTTATATGCATCAAATTTGAAGAAAATGGCTTTGTTTCTCTGAGGCAGCACAGAGGGTCAAGTACACCAGAATACAGGTAGTTCTGTCGTAAAAGACCCTGGCCATTCTGTGGCACTTCTGCTTGACAAAGTACTTTAAAAATCAGTATCAAACTAAAATAAAAATCAGAAACTCAGACGAAATAGAAAGGAGACACTCTCAAATCAAAGAAACCATTATAAATAGCCCAGGAATTACAGTCAGAGAGTCCAGCTGAAGCGATTGAGAGTTGAGTATGAAGTGAGATGTGTCTGTCTGATAGTATCTCACCACAGCCAGGAATACTTCAACAGAAGACAGAGAGAACTAACCTTTTCTTGATAATGGACTTGTGAACGAGCTTCAAATTGTCTTCTCATTCACCAAGTGTGCGTGTGCAAGCACACATACACACAATAATAAGCAGGGAGAATAGCTCTGTATAGTCCTTTCATTCCTAGTATGTCATACAAGGGACATGCAGAGGTATTGTGAACCAGATGAGACGTCCCACAGAGACCACACACACATACACTTGAAACCAAGAGTAATATTTGGCTTAATGAGGTCAATAAGTCTTTTAAAATATCATATAATTTGACCTTTTTATAAAACAGGATTAGTGTCTTATCTCCATCTTCACGATTAGTGTCTTATTAGTGTTTCAATTTGTGACTCCCCAAAAAAAAGAATGAAAAAGAAAAAGAAAATATAAAAAAAAAACTAATTACAAAAACCTTACAACTATTTTTTAAAAATGTTATTTATTTTTTTAATCACAGATACTCACATACATCACTGACCCTTGAGCTGTATTGTAAGAAGAATTGTCTAATGCACTAGCATGCACAATGCACATGATGGCAACACTATGGCTCTTATATAACACTGTCTGAGAGATGGAGGAAGAGAAAGACTGTGAGAAGGCAAGCAAAGCGGCGTACCACCTGCCCCCTTAATCTCTCATCTGCAACCTCCCAGAAGCCCTGCACTGGGCACTCCCATTTCTCCTTCTGGCCCTTCATGACAGACGCTACAAAATACCTCTCATTTCTTACCGCACCTCCAGCCAGGCTCAAAGCATTCCACCTCTCACACTGCTCAACCTCTAAAAAGCATGTGACTCTCTACATGCACTAATAATTGACTCCTGGGGGACATTAGGAAAGCAGGAATCGCCACAGTAATATAATAATTAACCAAAGCCCTGTGCACTTTTTCACAAAACTGATTGTGATAAAAAAACATTAGCGGTGGATTTAAATATGGAAAAACATGCTAATTTAAATCTAAATGGTAATAGTGCTCTGCTTGCTATGTGGTTGCTAAGCCATTGCTAGTTGGTTTCTAGGGTGATCTAGGTGGTTACATACAAGCCACTATGATAATCTGGTCCACAGATAAAAGTGCCCATTTTATCGTACACCAGGTGAAAATCATAAGTTAAATTCTGCGGATGAAGATTCCATGCATACCTAGGTCTAACAACAGGTTCAAATGTTCAAAACTTTAAGAATGATAAACTGCAAACAGATTTGATTTACTGTCTACACTGGAGAAGAAAAAGAAACAACTCGACCTCCTTCCTTAAACACCACCCCCTGGGATTGATTTAATTATAGAGACTAAAGGTGGAGTTGGGGAGGTGGAGGGATGCCAGAGGAATTGTCAAAGGGGTGGGTGAGGTAAGCAGCCATTTATATACAGTAACTCTAATGTTACGCTAGTTACATTCAAATCTTTCATTTGGAGCTCTCTAGTCTTGATGCAACTTCTACTATGAATGCAAGAATGAGACAAATCATATTTGCAGATTATTTCTCTTGATATCAATTTTATTTTATGAAGGTTATTCTAGTTTTGTCAATTCACTGAAATGAATCTGATCTGTCATTGGATTTATGCACCTAATGGAAAAGTGTGTGACTTTTTTGTCTGGCTTTTATAACAAAACAAAAGCAAATCAATACACCAAAAAACAAAAAACAAAAAAAAAAACTACTAAAGCAAATGAAACTTAAATGAAAAAATAAATAAAAATACAAATAAAATAACAAACAAATGCACTACAATAAGAAAAGAAAATTTCTGACATAAAAGGAGTAATTGTAAAAATCACTTTTCACAAATAGATAATTGTGGAAACTGTAATGATATTTCCCATCATTCTTGATGAATTTAATACATTCATTTTTTTTTAAATCAATTTTGCAGTCCTATCTTCTGCTTTTCGAGAACAGCGCATCTCCTCTGTGAACCTTACAGAAAGTTCAAGATCAGCTAATTACCCAGTCCAGCCTCAGCAACAGACATGAAATCTGACATGATGCTTTCTGAGCATCATCTGCTTTTAACGTTGGACTTTAAACCAAACAGAGCCAGGGCTTCTCCCATATTAAGTTATACTGTAGCATTTACCAAAAAAAAAAAAAGAAAAAAAAAATTGTTTCCGGATGTAGAAAAAAAGATGCATGAAAACAGGCTTGGGGATGCAGTCATAAAAACGGGCAATCCAATTGGGTTGGGGGAGAAGATGGGGCCATCTGGAAGGGATTGCAGTGCGGTGATTTGCAGTAATAACAAAAGCAAAGAGCAGAGCCCCAGAGGCCACTAGTCTTGAATTCATTACAGAGTGTGTGATCGAGTGTCTGGTTCTTCTTACCTGAACAGGTATTACAGCAGAGGAAGACTTTGATTGAGGTGTATGGGTTCATCATATTTTGCATATCTAGATTTCTGACCGTAAGTAAAGTTTGGCCCACATTGCATCTTATTTTCCACTACTATAACAATGCATAGCTAATCACCTCTATTGATCTGTTTGGGAAAAATTCATATTAACACACACTAAAAGTCAAATCAAGTCTTCATTGTATAAAAAAAATCTAACGTGACTCAAAAGTGACAGTAAAGACATTTAGAATGATACAAAAATGTATATTTCAAATAAATGCTGTTCCTTTGAACTTTATTTATAAAGTATCCTCATTTTTTTTATTGCATTTAGACAAAAATATGAAGCAGTAAAACTGTTTTCAACGTTGATGATAATAAGAAATATTTCTTGAGCAGCAAATCGGCATATTAAAATGGTTTCTGAAGGATCATGTGACACTGAAGACTGGAGTAATGATGCTGAAAATTCAGCTTTGATATCATGGCAATAATTAAATCAATTTAAATAGAAAATGTAAAATAAACATAATATAATATAATACAATTTATTTTATTTATTTTTGTTATAATTTAAAAATATTAAATTTTTTACTGTATTCTTTTGATTTAAATAAACTAACCCAAACGTCTGCATGGTAGTGTATATAAAATTATCATTTTTTTGTAATAAAATTTATATTTTAACTAGTCCATAAATTTAAATAAATCAATAAATAATCTGCAATAATGACATCATCCATTCCAGTCAAAGTCTCCAAGATGCTTCAAAATGCTACAAAGATGCGTCATTGTTAGTTTACAACAAAATATAGATTTCTTAACATTAAAATGTGTATGCATAACTTAACACTTTGTACAATTAATCAATTAAGTGTTGTTCAGAAGTATAACTTGTAAAAAATAATTTTTTTCCCAGCATACTGTCAAAAACCTCTACACCTCGACTTCAGGAAATTGCATAAAGCAAAATCAATCAGCTCTTGCCATTTTTGTGTACAAAATGCATCAAACCGTGATTGACTCTTCCATGGCAGGGTCCAGGCGTATGACGTCTATGGCTATGGTTCATCTAGAATTGGTTGGTGGTGTCAGCTTGTACAAATTTGTCTTTTGTTAAGTCTAAACAATTCAGTATGTGTTGCTATGAGCATTCTGTTTACTGTTTACACACGACTGACAGTTAGTACTGCAGACGTTTTTTTTTATTCTTATGAACCTCCTTAATGTGTTTAATAGCAATTTCGCCAGATGTCCAAATAAGCCTTCTCTGAACATCTAAAAGCAGTGAGTCACAAAATTCTGAATCTTCTGATGCTAATGACATGCACACTGTGTGCAAATGTGTGTCTGTGTGCTCTCCCAAACCATTTTCTCATGCCCCGGTTGGTATGAGAGTCTCGGCCCGTAGAACAACAATCTGGAAGTGTTTGCACTCGGAACCGGAGCAAGAATTCTGAACGGACCCAAGAACCTCCAGCTGTGATTTGTAAGCATCACCGGCCAGCTGTTAGCAATGAGAGGCCGGGATGGTTGTGTTAAACAAGGCCTATCTTTGTGAGACTTACTTATATTATAAACACTGGCACCGCAACAAAACAAGGGCGATAACAAAGGTAATATTGATGGAGGTCGAATAAATGGAGGGACAATCATAGGTCTTGTTCTTTTATATAATTTTTCATTTTTTTCATCAAATGAAAACACTCATCTATTTAGGGTTGGTCTGAGTGAACTTTAGCCTGGAAAGACAACCAGGATCTTTTGAGGGAGATGGAGATATGGAAAGACATGAGGGTGATCTACAGCACGCTCCCTCTGAAACACACAAACACAAAAGCTCTGTATCCCCGTGATCATCTGGTTTACCTAGCTGCTCTGGTATGCACTAGACATAGTGCTGCTTTCAACCGTCGAGTTTCCACAGATCACAGGCGAATTTCTTACTGGAAGTCCTGCAGGATTGTGAAATTGCATGATGATGTGATCTCAGAATGAGGAAATCTTTAAGCACGTAAAATAAACACCCTTTGGTGGTTTGGAAACGTTCACCCAAAGAGATCTTATGCAAACATTTTGAATACATTTTGATTGACATTACAGACATTACATTTTCAGTGTTTGAACTGTTTTTGTCCAATGGAAGTCATTGGGGTCAAATATTGTTTTGGACCCCATTACTAGGGCTGGGTAAAAAATATCGATATCTCGATATTAATCTATTCTCATTTTTACGGAACGATATCAACTCTTAAATCCCAAGAATTGATTATTCTAACCTGTTTTCAGTTAATGGACCGAATGTTGAAGGGCACTTCCCATCAAATATATCGCAATAAGAATTGTGCGTTGGTACTTTTAATATGAAACAAAGTCTCAGATTACAAATTCTGTCCATTGTATTGCAGTTTTCAAGCAATAAATGCCGTTTTGGCGCCGTTTAATGCGGAGTGACAGATCGTTGTAGCACCTCAGTTCAACAGACGCGGCACATTAATTATCCTGTCTCGTGTAATCGCTCAACCAGTGTTTCAGCCGCGCAAAGACGTCAATATAACGGCTTGTAAACAATGCACGTAATGTCACATTTACCTCAGAAAAACATATTCGGTGACCCTAAACTCATTAGTCAGATAGAAAAATAAACTATAGAGAGGGGCATTTTGCTAAATATATGCACCAAATAACATATTCATTATACATTTTACTGCTCTTCAATGCTTAATTTATGTTTGAATAAATCCATAAAGTTTTTATGACAGCCTATGTTTATATATAAAAAAACGAATTGAAGTAGAAATATTATTATGTAATTGCAACTTTATTATTTTAAAAATGTCATTAAGTGTAATTTTAACAAATCAGTCAATTTTAACCTTCAGTATTATACTAATGTTGTGCCAACTGACTCTCACATATATTTTACAGCATTAGTTGAGAGATTTTGTTTCCTTGAGAAAATTTGGTATATACTATACCTGATATATATCCAAAATAATCGACATTTAATCGAATCGAATCATATTGGTAATCGAATCGCAAGCTTGTGAATGAGAATCGAATCAAATCGAGTAATTTGTGTCAAAACCCAGCCCTACCCATTACGGTAAAAAAAACTTAAAAAAAAAACGTGTGTCTCAAAGCAACACTGCAGTATTTCATTCCTAAATGAATCTGTTTTTGAATTAATCATTTAAGTTAGTGATTTAATGATCAATTCATAAAGACAGTCGCTTGCTTCGTTTCTAAATGAATCAGCCGTTTTAAACGAATCATTTGAATGAATGATTAAATGAATCATTCATTAAGGCAGGAACTTGCGGTCACCTACTGGCGGTTTTAGTGTAATGTTTATTTATCCATGACAGGCCTAAACCAGCCAAAGTACATGCACAAAAACACACTCAGCAAATCCCTAAAAATATTTAGATATCATTGTTTATCAATCACACACCCCTTTGTTCAACATAAGTAAGTCGTTTAGGTTTGAAATTACATGAAGGTGAGTAAATGATACAATTTTTATGTTTTAATGAACGATCCATTTAGAAACCGATCTTTCATCACAGGAGAATATAGCCTTGAATTTTCACGAATCCCATTCAGCATTTAGACAGCACTAGCCTCATTTCACAACATTCAGCTCACCATGACCATCTGAAGAAAGTGAACCAAAGCGGCTCTCATTATTGGATTCATCCCTGTAATTTCCTGCTCTCTCTTCATCTGCTTTTTCATCTGCTGCCTTGGTTCATTTCACATGTATAGCACATGCTTTTCATCTGCTTTTTCATCTGCTGCCTTGGTTCATTCACATGTATAGCACATGCTTGTCTTTTCCCATCAAGCCATATCAGGACATGCTTGTGATTTTTTCATGTCGTAGTCTTTTTCCCCAATTTTATTGACAGTGATTGGAAAGAAATGACAGGAAAATGACAGGAAGAAAGGTGAAGCAAAATTTGGAAATGGCGCAAACTATACTCAAACTCATGCCAGTGACATGAGCATCATGACTCAATGTATGATATACTGTACTGTAATTTTATAGAAACCTTGTGGCTGGATTATTTAGACTTGGCAACCACCTAGCAACCACCCATAACAACCACCTAGGAACTGCCTAGAAACACCCTTGTAACCTCCCACATCATCCAAGCAACTGCCTAACAACACAATTACCACCACCCTCCCCCAACTGCTTAGCTAAGATCTTAGCATCCCTCTAAAACACCCTAGCAAACTGCCCAGCAACCAACAAGCACACCTTAGTAAACAAAAACACCCTAGAACCAACCTAGAACACTTCAGCAAGTCCCTAGCAGCCACTCAGCAACCCCTAGCAACAACCCATAACAGCCTAGCAATGGCCTGGCACCCCTACTGCATAGCAGTTTCATAGCAACCCTAAAAACATAGCAACCATCCAGAACACCCTAGCAACCACTTAACAATAGCCTACTAACAAAAACACTTAAGATCGGCGGTGACATTGCCCGGCAACATTGCTCAAAAAGTTGCCCCGTGTTTCATCACCATTAGAATATCCCCACAATCACTTAGCAAAGGCCCTAGCAACTCTAGGATT
The DNA here is from genome assembly GCF_001515645.1 of Sinocyclocheilus grahami. Lineage (NCBI taxonomy): Eukaryota > Metazoa > Chordata > Actinopteri > Cypriniformes > Cyprinidae > Sinocyclocheilus > Sinocyclocheilus grahami. The sequence goes on from NW_015505571.1 coordinate 116,483, forward strand.
CCTTAGTAAACTGCCTAGCAACCACCCAGAACAATCTAGTAACGACCTAGTAACCACTAAGCACACTGTAGCAATGGCCTAGAAACACCCTAGAAACCTCCCAAAACACACTAGTAATCCCCTAGCAGTGCCCTAGCAACAACTCAGATCACCCTAGCAATAACCTGACACCCGAAACACTCAAACCCAGCCAGAACAAACTAGCAGTGCTGCATAGCAATGCCCTAGCAACCATAAAAACACCATAGCAACCATACAGAACAGTATGAACCTAGGAACCAAAAAGAGCGCTCTAATAAACCCCTAGCAGCTACTTAGCAACTCCCTAGTCTCATCCTCAGACTTCACGGCCAGGGACCGTTGGCTGAATGTCTGATGCATACGGCACACAAGATTGGTTGAATTATACAGCATTTCCGGGAGATGTGTGTGTCGAATTCTTTAACGTTCCACCTGGAAACAAAGATGCCGTGATGCCAAACCCCCACATGGAAGAATAAAGCCGTCGTGTTTACAACTGTGACGATGAACGCTTATCAGGATCAACTGAACACTGGATTTTCAAAAGTATGTGGAATATTTAAAGTTCGCGGCATAGAATCTTTAAAACACGAAGAGATTTACACACTGGTCTGTTATTGTGGGGACATTTCCATGCCCCTAAACATGACGAGGCACAAAACGAAACGTGACTGGTTGCTTTACCTGTCAGTCATATGGCCTCTTGGGCGGGCCTTGGCCATTCAAAGCGGCCAAGGTTCCCAGACATTCTGCCGTCAGTCTGAAGGTCTGGCTATGCGAGACTAGCAACTCCCTAGCTAGCAACCATCCAGAACACCCCAGCAACCGCAAATTTGGCAACCGATCAAAACCGTTCTCATATGTCACAGCAGCTGTTTACTGTTCTTATGGCAAGCTTTTACTGATGCTAACCGTGTTTAGATCCACAACCACCCACAACCCCACTGCAAATGATGACATCCATATTAACAAATCGCAGAGTCATCAAACTGAGAGTAATTGAAAAACCATAAATCGTATAGCTTTAAAAACAGCTTGCCTCTCTGTACGCACATTAATCAACATTCATAAATATAGGAGCCGTAAAGAGCCGTGTCTGATTTATCCTGTACACCAGAATCATTGCCATTGCTTCATTACGATTCCTGTATTATGGCTCGTTGCAGGAACGGAAAGGAGTCCTATCTATCTTAAGCGTGCATGTCTTGTATACATTAAGAATGAAATTTAAGTGCATTGTGATTAGAGCAGAAATATGAGACCGGATGTAACATATGCATATAATACTCTGCCTTGCAGGGACGGTAAAACAAAGAGCTTCATTTGTGGATTGATATTATTATGGCATCTGTGTAGGGTTCCCGTTCGGAGAGCTATAGCTCTAGCTATAAAGGAAAAATCTATAAAGAATCTATAAAGGTTTGCTTTATTTGTGGGTGTTTTGTCTTGGATCTTCAATGCTACACTGCAGTAAAAGGTTTAAGCATCATGACCAGACATCCTTTTTTTCCCTCACAATGACTAGAAATCCACATTCTCTCATTTCCATCCAACCTACACCTAGATGAGAAGAAAATGGTAGGTTGAGACTAGTGTTGCTTTCGTCAACGAAAATTATGACTAAATATAGTCGTCAACGAACCTTCATCACGTGACGAAAACGAGACGAGACGAGACGAGAATGCTGGTCATGTGACGATGACGATAATTAAATGTACAATGCAATATCGTTGACGAATAAAAAA
>NW_015505571.1:119742-129267 GCF_001515645.1 Sinocyclocheilus grahami
AGGACCTCCACAGCCCTGAAAGACAGCGGAGACCAGGACAACTAGATGAGCCCCAGATACAGATCCCCTGTAAAGCCCTTGTCTCAGACAACCACCGGGACAAGACGATACGAACCAGATGAGTCCTCTGCACAATCTGACTTTGCTGCAGCCTGGAACTGTACTGCTGGTTTGTCTGGTCAGAGGAGAACTGGCCCCCGACTGAGCCTGGTTTCTCCCAAGGTTTTTTCTCCATTCTGTCACCGATGGAGTTTTGTTTCCTTGCCGCTGTCGCCTCTGGCTTGCTTAGTTGGGGGCACTTCATTTCCAGCGTTATCGTTGACATGATTGCAAAGATATTATTTAAACTGAACTGAGCTGGATGTTGACATCACTGAATTCAATGATGAACTGTCTTTAACTGAAAAATGAGTGTTTACTATTGTCATTTTGCATTATTGACACTATTTTCCTAATTAATGCTGTTCAGTTGCTTTGTCACAATCTGTATTGTTAAAAGCGCTATATAAATAAAGGTGACTTGACTTGACTTGACTTATACTATATTGACTGGGTTAAATAGAATTGCATTTCTAAAAAGAGACTAAAATACAATTTTCATTGACTAAAACTAGACTAAATGTCATCAGTTTTCGTTGACTAAAACTAGACTAAATGTCATCAGTTTTCGTCAACTAAAACTAGACTAAAATGCTCAGACTTTTAGTTGACTAAAACTTGACTAGACTAAAAAGAGTATGAACGTGACTAAAACTAATAAAAACTAAAATGACAGTTTCACACAAAGACTAGACTAAAACTAAAATTAAAACAGGCCGCCAAAAACAACACTAGTTGAGACTTAGGTTAGGGTTAGTGTGGGATAGGGTTGATAGAGTCCATGTCCAACTTGGCTACCAACTTTACCATCGCCAAAAAGCCAGACTTCTAACCTGGCAACTTTAGTCTTTGAGTTGTAGATGGGGAAGGTTAGTCAGGTTATTTTAAGACATTTTGGCACATCTTCCCCCTTCCTACAGCACTGAGACACAATGAGACACAATGAGACAAGGAAGGACACAGACAAGTCCTTAAGGACATCCACTGATGTAGCAAATTAATACACGCTCTAGCTAAACCAGGACATAGCGACAAAGCCTGATGATCCCAAACATGATGCAACTGATCGTTTGATCATTCAGACAGGCTTTTTGAGCAAAAGACGACATTTATTTGGGTTTGAAGTTTGTGATTTGTATGGAAAAGACATACGGCTGAGTAGAGAGTGTGGAAAATCCCTGCTCTAGTTCTGAATGCAAATGACAACGGCACGTTGACCCGGAGACGAAGATAACGGTCAAATCTGCTCAAGACATTGGCTTCTTAGTTAGTTACAACAGAGTGCACTGGGATCCTGAGCAGAACAACTAACACCATTATGTGATAATTGGGTCAATCGTATTTCAGGAGAGGTCGGTGGTCTTGACTGAGGAGGAGGTTACTATTGTGGATGCAGCACATGAAGTGGACAGAAGATGGGATTCTTGTTAAGTCGCTTCTCTGTGGTGTTGTGCCGCCTATAAGCAAACTGTTTCAGATCATTTTACCACCTGACTGGAAATACGAGTTCATAGCAGGCTGAGGTGAGCAAAGAACATGGTAGCTTGCCAAACCAATAATTTCCATCATCTTAGCCAAAGCAGTCTACCTGTCCTAACCAGGTTGACCAACCTTGTAGAAACAATAGCAGTATTTTGGATGCTGGTTGGCTAGAATCCACATGGGGCGTCTTGCCTAGTTAGCAGCAAGATGTCTTTGGTAATCCAGCTTCACCATGTGCTGGTTGACAAGTTTTGCCAGTTAAAGGGATAGTTCACCAGAAAATTAAAATTACCCCATGATTTCACCCCTAACCCATCCTAGGTGTATTAGGGTTGTGACAGTGAGGACATTTTCCCACCGGTTAATCGACGTGTGACAACACCGATAATACAGGTATCACCGTGGGGGCAGGGGCGTTTCCTCTTTTCCTTCGCTTTTAAATAGCTTGCAAAAGCGGAGTGCGCATTTTACTTTCACTTTCAAATAGCGGCAATTTGGCGTAAATCAATTGTTCGTTTTTAGTTCGTTTGAATTTTCCCTCTTTTCCTTCGCTTTTAAATAGCTTAAAAGCACCGTGCGCATCTTTGAATTAGCGCCAATTCGGCGTCAATTGCTTAAGAACACTTCCTTTATTACATGGAGCGAAGATGAAAACAAAATGCCATCGGTTCTTTTCTGAAGACAGTCAGAACCATCAGAGGTACATTCATATAATTAATTCATTCATGTATTCATTTGTATAATTCCCGTGGCACTCTATTAAAGTCTCCCAGCTTTTCCGCCCCGTTTTCACTCAAGACGAAACTACTCCGCATGCTGTGCGCATGTGAGACTGTTACATAAAACTGTGCTTTATGCTGGACAGTATTTATTTATCGCCAGTTGTTCAAATCGCGGTAATCTAATACGGTTTTAATGATAATTAAAAGATGAAACGGTAATAATAACCGTGGGGAATTTTATCATGATTTATCATCAAACCGGTAATCATTACATCCCTAGTGTAAATCATGGGGTAATTTTCATTTTTGGGTGAACTATCCATTTAAGTTCTGCTAGTAAGCAGTGCATCTAAGCTGGTAACACCAGGACTAACCAGCCTAGACCAGAATGAAAATGCAGGGAAAATGGTCCACCAGGTCAATTCGACCCCATTGCTTTGAAGTTAATCACCCAAACCAGCTTGGATAAACTTTTTCCAATTAATAGAAATGCAAAAAGTGCAAGGTAAACAACAAAAAAGAAAGAGGGAGAGAAAAAAAGAGGAGATGATTAGAGGATGTTGACAGCATTGCTGTGATAAAGTACCGTTATTATAACCTCTCTGAGTTGAGCAGGTTCAGTTTTTATTCAGCTTTATAAGCGTTTCGGTAGTGCTATGGTAGCTGACAGAAATGATGAATCCTTGTCTCCAGGAAAAAGCAAAAAAGAGGCTCTTCAGATGCTAAAAATACCACACAATGTGGAACATCCACCACCAGCTCTCTCTCTCATTTTCCAATTTCCACTGAAATTCACCCTCAACCATATGGCAATTTGGCCTCTTTGAAGCTCATTGGGTCTCACAAACTAATCAATGTGTTAACAATCTTGTGTGTTTTCAATGTCTGCCATGTTCACAGTGGCCTCCAGCACTTCCAAACACACAGTAACGAGATCAACTCTTTCCAGAGCTGTTCTCATCTTCAAAGATTCCTGTGTGATTTAGTCCGATTTAAGGTGATTCCTTGTGATCTAGCTGTAAGTCTACAGAGACATGATTCTCCTAACAAGCAGAGGGGCAAAGTAATAAACAAGAAGGGTCAGAAAACAACACATCCAAATACAAATGCTCATGAGCAGCGCAAATAGAAGCAGGCACACAAACACACTCGACTAGTTTATCATTTTGCAGACATTTGTAATCAGTGAATTTCAAGCACAATGGTCCCATTGCACTACCGTATTGGCCCGAACATAAGACGACCCCCCCTTTTTCCAGATGTACCTTTTGGAAAAAGGCTTTTTAAAAAACAAATCTTGTTTTTTCTCAGTAAAACACATTTTGTCTTCAATGATTTTCATATTGCAGATTTTTCCTATTTTAATTTTTGTTTTGAAAGTATGGTAAAAACTGGTCAAATGTACCAACAATCACATTTAAAAAATATACACTTTTTGATATACCATTAAAAAAAAAAACAGGTTGCCCATCTGAATTAGGACATTTAGGCTATCCATCTAATAGTAGCCTACCAAAATCGTATTAACAGTAGAAGTTAAATCTTACTGTAGTCTTCAAATCTGGGTACTGTCTTACTCTTAGGTTTTAAAATCACAAAGGGAGTTTGGTCCCATCAGGCTACTCTGGAACACAAACAAAGTGTTTTTATCCATACATTGAAAGTCGATGGGGTCAACATAGGACCCAATCGTAAAAAAACACTTGAGACATTTTTCGAAATATCTTCTTGTTTAGAATGTTCAGAAAGACATGAGGGTGAGTAAATGACAGAACTTTCATTTTTGGGTTGAACTATCCCTTTAACATAGGCTACGTCTTGAATTAAGGTAACAATTCTCCGTACTCAAGGGGGTGATAGAGTTAACTTCAAATGTCGGAGCATTTAACCCAGACACATTATTATTCAGGTCTCTGGTATCTATAATTGTTTGAACAGTTTAACAAAAACGATCAAGTTCAGTAAGACTATTTTCAAACTGCACTAATGCTAGCTATAGCACACCCAATGTCAACACTGAGAATAAATGGTTTTTAGTTTTTAATTTAATTTAAAAAATGATTGCATTTTGGATATTATCTGCTACAAACCTGGATGAATAGGCAAGGCAAATACTATACTGTGGTAATCCACAGACTATCTAGCTATTTAAACAGTAATAGATATTTTAATTTATTTGTGCACCACGTAATTAACATTCACCTTAGCCATTTTGTGCCATTACATCCACTTCACAGAACTTTTAAAGTGATATCCATGCCAAAAGCAACTTCCTGCCCTTCAAAGTAAAACTTCCAGTTAATTAGCGCTAGGTTTGTGATCGCAGGACATACTGTGGGAGAAGATGGAGTGAGGGCCCATGAGAGGATTCATTAAGACTAAGAATGCATAATACATTCAGAATCCGTCCTTATCTTATTACAGAGACGGAAACGAGACTCCGAGAGAACGAGTGTGAGAGAGGAAGAGAACATCTCATCTCCACCCTAACAGCTGCATATACTCATACACCCACCCGCTTGGGTTTCCATGGCCACGGTGTGTGTGTGTGTGTGTGAGTGTAGTGCTTAACCACGCCTCACAGGCTAGGAGTCCCACTAACTCCAAAAAACACTCCAGCTCCCCAATAGTCTCTCCATTACAATTCACTCCCTAACAGACTGGATTCAGTACTCAAACTGCTCTCCATGGTTTAATGGTACACTTCTGACTGCTAATGTTTTGGTGGCGTTTCTATGCGCTATTTAATTAATCGGTAACAATCATTACTTAACTGCTGTTAATTCTTGACAAAGTGTATTTAATACAAATGTGCTTATTTTTGTGAATCGCAAAAACAACTGCAGGGTGGCAAATTAGCACCCACTACTAGCCAAGTAAAGGTGTTTTCTGCACAGTGGCAAGCCTTATCTACCAGACGCTGTGGTGGGTGACCTGTCTCAGAACTGTCTGTGAATACAAAGAGAATTGTGGGATTGGATCTGATCGCTCCAGATCATTGGATGACAAATGTATCTAAAGCAAGTGTTCCCAAACTTTTTAGTCAGCCCAAACCACTTATTGTAAAATATTTACTTAAAGTACACCTTGAAATGGAATATTACAATAATTTAATAACACATTTGTATGATGATTTGGTGATTATTTTCCATATGTATTGTGATTTGAACTGCGATATGATAAACATTTCCATTTGTAGCTGAATTTTAAAGAGCGCTCAAACCTCGTTTTAGTTTAATTATTATTAGTTGTAGTAATTCTAACTTGATAAAAATTTAAATAAAAACACTTTACCTTTGTAAATTACACTTGAACTGTAAAAAAATTTATAGGCTATGCGATCATAATATAATATTTGTATTTTACACTACAAGTTGTAATACTAATATTTATGTCTTAAATTCTTCACTTTCAAACATTTAAGTTTCATTCAAAAACAAACAAAAATGCTCAAGCTTTTAATATTTCAAATTCAAAGTTTTATTTTGGAGAAATACTGGTAAAATGGCTGTAAACTTCTGTCCTCAAAAAAGCTAGAAATTATGTAGATGTGTAAATAACGTGAACCTAGCGCACAAAACGCATTACCAAATGCATGTTAAACTCAAAGCGCATGCAGAGATAAAGTTTCTCAGAGTTTCAGCTTTGAGATGCTGAAAACACTCGCGTGTAAACAGTGAAACACACAAAGCAGCATACTCAGGAAAGCTGAGTAAGTATGTAGTCTATTCAACTTGATAAGAGTTTACAGTGTTACTTTTTCTCTGATTAAAGTCCACCCAAACTGACGGTTTGATGGTGAAGCAGACAGCCAGACCTCCCATCTCAGTGGTGGACTGGGGCTCAGTGAATGTGATGTGAGCCGGACAGCTGGCATTATCAATTAACCTCACGGGAAGCTTTTCTACAACTGAGCGCTTCAGACTTCTCGTCAGGCCGCTGTCGGAGGGAATGTCAGTTAGCGGTCGGATGGAGGAGGGGCAGCAGGTTTGCTGATCTCCAGTAACCTTCCAGCGACTCCCTCAAGAGCAAAACATAAAAACACACTGCCAGGAATGTAATCAAATCAGGCAGAAACACTGGCCTGTTGTTCCGAGCTATTTCTGTACTATCTCCTTCTCACTCTCACTCATGAAAGAAGAAAAAACAAAAGACTCAATTACTAGTCCTCCGCCCCTCTCTTTCCCTCCCTTGCTCCTCTCCTATAGACCTGACCAGACAGATATAGGCCCTAGTATCACAAATGTAAATGTAACGTAAAGTATTCATGAATGTCAAATGGAAAGCAAACATACAGTGACAGTAATGAAGGGAAAGCTTGTTGATACATAGGCAGAAAACTTATATAGAGTGCTGGAGTGTATAGTATGACCTACTGTAGTCTCATGTAGCTGGACTTCTGACTATCAGCATAAGGTCTGGTCCACTTAAGCATATTCTAGCCAATAACTGCCCACTTAGATAGGACAGGTTCGTCTGACAACACTTACCAGTAGATAAAAATTCAAGATGTTTTCAGTTGTGGCCACATAATGAGTTGGCAACTGTATGAATTATTTGAGTAGCTACAACAATGTTGCATGTTTGTTTGGAAAATGTTTCATTAAGAGACACAAAAACATTTTTTTTGAAGGGTTAAAAAAGTGTTGTTCATTAATTTGTTAAATGTGTAAATTAAATGTGTAAAAAAAATCAGCAACATTTTTAATTGTGCACTCAATTAATATTTTGCAATCAAACAACAACTAAATTGATAACCCCCTAACTATCAGTTTGTGTACTTTTTACATGTTGAGTATTAATGGTCTTAACATACAAAATAATTTAGAAAATCAAAAAATTCTTTCCATAACAACGCTAGGGCTGGGTATCGAGCTCAATACTTTTAATGCACCGACCGAATTGCCTCAATACTATCGAGTATCGAAAAATGTCTTGTCGTTTGGTACCAAATTTCGATCCCTAAGGGGTTAATCTGGTCAACGTCAGTGAGTCAGTAAGCGTGTAGCATGCGTGATGTGCCTAAATCATGTGCTGGTGATTGGTTCTGGCGAGGCATCCAGGAAAACACGTTACGTGACGTTCATGCACACTGTTGAATCATGCTACATAAGACAATTCATAAGATTTAATACTACGCTTTTACTCAAAACTGATTTTAAACCACCATCGAGTGTTTGTAAAAACTTCCAATTGCGATCTAATGAGGGTTTTGGTCATATAATGTTGCTGAAATATGCTATTTGTAGCCTTTTATATCAAGCTAATCACTACACCTGCTTAGCATTTCTGATGTAAACACCCTGTATTATGAAAATAGGCAGAATCTCATGAAAATCACATACAAATCATATACTGTCGTAATCGTGTGTTTATTAGCTTCATGTTTTATCCGTGGAAATGTTTTTCTGGGTTTCTTATGTACAGAACTGAATGCGGAAGTGTAATGGACGCTCGTCATAGGAGACAGGGCGGGTTATAAACGCGGAATATGATTGACAGTTGAGCAACGAATGAGCTTCCTCGGAATCATAACATCGATCGCGGAAGAGAAAACAGACAGCGCTGGAAGCAGCTAATGCTCGTCAGTAAATCAGTGGAAAATTTATAGAAATGATGATTCTGTCTAAGCTATGCATTTTAAAACGAAACACACTAGTGAAAACGTAGCCTAAAATATGTGGAAACTGTAAACTATTTGAACTTTATTAAAACTATTTGCAGGATTTACTGTGTTGGTTACATTTTTTTCCTTTGTGCAGTGGCTCAGGAGATGAGTCGTTGAGTCTGTAAAAACATAAATAAGCTGAAAAAATAAAAACCAAAAAGTTTTTTTGAGGTAATGTAATCTTGTTCAAATGGATTTAATAAAATTGGTATTGAAAAAAGTATCGTTCAGGAACCGGTATCGAAGCCAAGGTATCGGTATCGAACATTTTTGAACGATACCCAGCCCTAAACAACACGTTGAAACATGGCATATTCTTTTACAGTCATGCTCTCATTATAATTGTATGTAGCCTATATAACAAATTTGTTCTACACATTGCCCTTAATGGTACCTTCCTTTTCAAAGTGACCTCATAAAACAAAACTCAAGAACCTCAGAAGCCTCAGCAAATGTGTACTAGACTTGATAACCAGTCAAAAGTAATCATTACAGACTAATTTACAGATATAAAAATATACAATTCAGCACACAGATGACGTCGCTATGTTCCTCAAATTAAATTCAAGGATTTGATGCCAATTATGTGGCAAATATGGTTCAAATCAACTGATTATTCATGCTCAGAATGCTCATTGAATCAACCTGGTCAACACAAGAGGTTTAAGGGTTATATGTCCCCAAAAATATACCTTACTATACATCTCTGTGATTTATGAGGTTTGCAAATGGATATTTTCACACATATTAAATGTAAAAGGTATTTTTTTTTTTTGAAGATTTGTTTTGAAGATCCACAGGGGGTGGTTTAGAGTTACAGCAGAACTAAATGTTTCATCTGTTCTAATGAGAAATCATGACAAAAGACACTAAGACAGTCACATCTCTCATTTCATCTTAACAGTTTCCAGATAAATCAAACATGCATTCCACTCGCAGGCTCGTAACAGCAGTGAAACATTCTACACCTTCAAAGGAAACGAACATCTCACATTTTCAAAGACACGGTTGCAGAACTGCAAGCCGGTTGCCAAAAACCACTAAAATGGCCCTTAAACACAATCGTACATGAAAGGACCAAAAAATGCCATGGGGTGACAGGATATTACAAGATTATCACAGGCCTCTGATCAGTTTAGAAAGAAATAGCCAATAAAACGACACCAGAGCATGAGTTGACTGAATCGACTCAGCTAGCCTAGCCTCTAACCCATTAGCAGCGAGCCGCACGTCAACGTGCCTGTGCAACATAAATCCCACGCTGCATGCCAAGGATAGTAAATCACAACACTGCAATCTTCCAACCAGCAGGGTCAGTGACAAATAAGGGTGTCCATGATAAAGAAAACGAAAACACTTTTAAAAATCTTGTTTAAAACGCATGCCAAGCTCTCAGAAATGTATTTGCTGTATTCATCTTGGTTTCATATGGTTTTGACAAACTTTTATACCATTTTCAACACTCTAAAAATGCCATAAGGTGTAACCATAAGTGAAAAGTAAAAACATATTCTTTACACCTTGTGTATATGTATATATATATATATATATATA
>NW_015505571.1:129737-131400 GCF_001515645.1 Sinocyclocheilus grahami
TATATATATATATATATTAGGGCTGTCAGTTTAACGCGTTAATTAATTAGTTACAAAAAAATTACGTGATTGAAATATTTTAACGCAGTTAACGCACTGGCCCCGCCCCCAGACCTGAACATCATCTTACATGTTGACTGTTGACAAATATGATGCAGGTCAACAGCTCCATAAATGCAGTTATGCCCTAAAATTAGAGATGCACCGATCGATCGGCCAGGGATCGCAATCGGCCAATTTTCCTCATGATCGGCCCGGATCGCTGATCACATGTTACCAGCGGCACAGGCAATAACGTCAGCTGCGCATTCTCGCTCTCTTCTCGCCGACGACCCCTTCTCTCTCACACAGACGGAATGTTTTCCGTTAAGTTTTGGAACGTTAAATAGTTGAGAAAGAGAACGCATGTTGTGTAACAGTATATTGGGTCTGTGGATAAACTCTTTAAGGGACCGCAGTCCAATATTTATGCTGCTGTCGGTCATGTTAATCAAAGAACAAAAGACAAAGAAAATCACTTTCTGCTCTTGACTGAATACGTTTTATAACTTTAATGGTAAGCATTAATCTGTATTTAATTTTTACAATGAAGACTACAGAAATTAAAGTAATCAAATGTAAAATACCTAGGGATGCACCGATCCGATATTCATATCGGGTATCGGCTCCGATAGTGCCATTTTTCTCGGACCGGGTATCGGTCAGAGAGAGCCGATCCAAATCCGAGAATTTTTATTCCCCCCCCGATTGTGCGAATTATTCTGTGTTACTTCTGAAGCCATACGATAGCTTAATGTGAGCTACATATGAATACTTAAGTCCTTACATTAAAGTTCACACAAACTCTTTTCTCCGCTGTGGCTGTCAGTCATTCGTTCAGCCTTTAAACCCTGGTCGCGTTCGGTTACAGCAGTCAGCTCGGTAAAGCTCTCTCCAAGATCATTGTGTGTTTCCATTATGCTTGATTTGTAAATACATGTCTATGATTTTGCAAAAAGGACTTTATCTTCTTGCAGGAGTTTAATGTTGTTTTGTTACTTGCTACCGGGTGTCTGTGAGAACAAAACACGGGCGCAGATCTGATATTTTTCAGTTCATTTGAATGGATGTGCAGCGCACCTGTGTTTGTGTATTTCACACAACTCGCCGTCGCTTTCTCTGAAATGCGCAAAGAGCGAGAGCGAGCAAGAGTCTTATATAACATGCAGAATTGATGCGCTATATGTAAACGATATACTTTGTTGTATTTTCCTGTAAAAATAACAGAGTTCCTTTGGAATTCTTCAGCTTTTAAGAACTGCCGGGTTTTCCTGTAGTAGGCGCGGAACTAATGCGCAAATGGCAGTTTCTCATTGGCTGGTGCTCACCTAGTATCGTCCCTGTTTTGATTTCAGCGAATCAGTTCGAGCAAACGCACACAACCGGATTAATATTCATGAATCCAGTAGCTCATTAATCCTTAGAGCGTTTTTATTTTGTTCTTATTAGTAGAATTCGTATAATAATAATATCTTATCAGTATTATTGTTCTTTTTTTTTTTTTACAGGAACACTGAATGACCAAAAAAAGCACCAGCACCAGTCTTAAGTTTATGGTTACCAAGTTTTAATTCTAATTACTAAACTTCTATTATTAAATACTTGATTATCATATTATAATGCT
>NW_015505571.1:133667-161719 GCF_001515645.1 Sinocyclocheilus grahami
ACATTCATGAATGTTTTTAATGAATGGATTTTATAATAATACAAATAGCAATGTGTAACATTTTACCATATTTAGTGCAACACTTCTATTTGTTCCCCACAAAATATTGTTTTTTCACTAAATGTTTGGATTTCTAAAATTATTGTGCACTGATTTTTCTAAAATAACTTTTGCTGCCGAATTATCCACTAACCTAGTTTCTGATATATTTTTGTCATAGATTATAAATATACACAGGCCTATATTTTTTCATATTTGTTTATTTTATTTTTCTTTATAATGAAGTAGTCTGTATCTAGTAGATTGTGAAAGAATGATTATCAGTTCCACACACAGAGATATACAAATTCTACATTTATTTAAATGAGGGCAAAAAAACTTCACTGGTATCGGATCTGTATCTGTATCAGCCAATACCGAACCCTAGGTATCGGAATCGGTATCGGAGGCGAAAAAGGCAGATCGGAGCATCCCTAAAAATAACACTGTGTTATTTTACATTTGATTACTTTAATTTCTGTAGTATTTCTTAACTGAATAAAACCTTAATCTGAAAAACTTCATAGCTCTTATTCTATTGCATTTATTTGTGCTGTTGTTTGCAATTTTTTTATTTGTTCTAATTTTATTACTGACGTTTTACTTGTTTTTGTTTTTTGAAAATAAAACTTTGCGTTGAAGAAAAGTAGATTTTTGTTTGTATATGCGGTCAATTATAGTTCTTAGAAAGAAAATCGGAATCGGCAAAAATCGGTAGCGGCAGATCACACTAACAAAAAAAAAAAAAAATCGGAAATCAGAATCGGCCAAGAAAATTGCAATCGGTGCATCTCTACCTAAAATTCAAGATATTGGTGCAAAAAATGCCCCTTTATGTGTTTTGTCTCATATTTATATCATACAATATCGATATCACACGAGCAAGGAGAGCAGTAGGCTATTACACAAGTGCTGTTTTTGATCTGAATATCATGAGTTTAAATGCAATTTTATCAACAGTTCAGTAAGAAGTTGATATTGTGTTATATTTTAAACACAATATTATGTGTTTTTGCTAAATTTTGCAAAGAATATATTACCTTTAAAGCCACAGCAGAATTGTTGTGCGTCTCCGAGCAACACAGCGGTGTTTAGTTTCTGAATGAATCAAATGATTCAAAGACCCATTCATAAAGAGAGCCGTTTACTTCATTACTGAATGAATCAGCCGATTGAACGAATCGACTGAAGATATTTACCGCCACCTCCTGGCAGATTTAGTTTCTTATTTAGAGTATAATTTAATTAATAATAATAATAATAACAACAACAATAATAATAATAAAAACATTAAAGGGATAGTTCACCCCAAAATTTTTTATTTTCTGTCATCATTTACTCATGCTCATGTCGTTTCAAACCTTTCTTTTGTGGAACATAAAGGAAGGTATTTTGAAGACTGTTGGTACAAAGCTGTTTGGTTACCAATGACTTTCATCGTATGAACAAACAATACTGAGATGTTTCTCAAAGTATCTTTTTTTATGTTGCATAGTTTATGCTAGGCTGTTGTAGCCTAAATGTTTGTGTAATAACTTTTTTTGTTGAATCAAATAAAATATTTCTAAAGCTACAATTTTTAATGTCTACTTGATACTTTCTCATTTAACAAAAATATCTTTAAATAACCTTTTGTGGGTATTTTCACAGTCAAATTTATTTTGCGATTAATTAATCGAAACATCATGTAATTAATTAGATTCAAAATTTTTATTGACTGACAGCCCTAATATACAGTGGGTGCGGAAAGTATTCAGACCCCCTTCAATTTTTCACTCTTTGTTATATTGCAGCCATTTGCTAAAATCATTTAAGTTAATTTTTTTTCCTCATTAATGTACACACAGCACCCCATATTGACAGAAAAACACAGAATTGTTGACATTTTTGCAGATTTATTAAAAAATAAAAACTGAAATATCACATGGTCCTAAGTATTCAGACCCTTTGCTAAATATATATTAAATATATATATATAAATACACACACGCATGTATATTTAAGAAAATTTTTTTGTTTACATATAAAATATATATGAATATAAATATATATATATATATATATAAATATATATATATATATATATATACACACACACACACACACACACACACACACATGTAAATATTTGTAAAATATATACATGCATGTTTGTGAATTTATAATAAATACACAGTACACACATATGTAAACTTATTTTGGATGCGATTAATCGTGATTAATCGTTTGACAGCACTAATATATGTATACACACACACACACACACACACACACATTTAAGTGGGAGAACTTGCACAATTGGTGCAAGTTTTAGATGAACTAGATCGGGTGTACTACACTTTTCAATCATATAAGTCCAGCTGAGAGGAAAGAAAAAGCTTGTGGCAGCCAAAGATTGAGTGTATTGTCTACACCGTGACTTTGTGTATTTCACTGCTCCGGGAAAAAAAAATACAGTGAGTGCTGCTGATCAAAGCCAGGAGAGTGGGAAGTGACTGCGGTTACATGCTGCTGGATGTACATTTGCACCCGACGGTCACTTTTGCCATGACAGCACCCTTACCTGTCTGTACACATGGAGTGTATAGGGCACAGATGCGTTAACCTTATCTCAAAGGTCATCTGCACTCGTTCGCATGATGTCACAACATACACACACACAAACTCAGTTCCAACTATTTTATCTTGTTTTTCGATTTGAAACTGAAACTGAATTTTTTTATTTTTTCATGCTTTAAATTTGCAACAAAAACCCTAGATTGTAGCATGTTTCTAGTGAGCACACTTGCGTGACATTGAGCCCAATGAAATACTTCTTATTTATTTTATTTTATTCCCCAAATTCAGTTTTCCATTTAAATTTCTCCAGATTTTTTGCAGGGTTTTTTTCTTCTTTTTTTCTAATTAATTGAAATCATTGAAATGAAACTTGTACAATTTAACAACAATTTTATTAAAAGTTTAACAACAGTTTCATATTTAGGGCCCTATGAAATGTTTTTTATTATCTCTCAAAATACGTTTTCCATTTTAATTTTTCTGGATTACTTTTTATAGGTTAAATTAAATTGTATTAATCAAAAAGCATGTCTAATTAATTGAAATCAAGAATCATTAAAATTTATTAACAACAATTTATTACAAATTTAACAAAGAAATGTAATTTTTAGGGCCCTGTGAAATACAGTGGGGAAAAAAAGTATTTAGTCAGCCACCAATTGTGCAAGTTCTCCCACTTAAAAAGATGAGAGAGGCCTGTAATTTTCATCATAGGTTTTATTATTTTTCGAAAATTCCGGAATTTTATTTTCTGTTTTGCATTTTATAAATGTTTTTCTGTATTGAGTTTTAACTCTTCTCGATTCCATTTTAATGGTTTAATTAAATTGCAATAAATCAAAAAGGACGTTTACTCTAGCCTAATGGATGTCTTATGCAATAATAGTGCACTATGAAATAAAACAAACAATTTAATGGATTTTTTTAAATGTAAATCAAATAAAATGTTAAACAAGTCCTTTTATTTTTAGCAAACAAAATGCTGCACAGCAGTTTACTGTTACAATTAAAACATGGAAGAAAAAGTTGAAAATAAAGTTGTTTTATTATTTACTATTATTGCAGTGCATTCTACTGAACAACAGTAATACATTTATGCCATTAATTCACGTAGATACATGCAGACTTCATATCTAAATAGCCTTTTTGCGGTTAAATATGACATTCTTCATCATACAGTAAATTCCATTTTTCAACTGAATTCAGTGATTCTGTCAGCGTTTTATGCATCACAGAAACCATAGGGCCCTAACTGAGGCACATATTGATAAAATGTTGTAATACTCTAAATGATATTTTGCAAGTTGCAGTGCATATATTCTATATGTCTCTTGACACTGACTTGAAACAAAATAAGTGTCTTTTTGTAGTTTTCACTTGGCTTAACTAACACTTCTCGTCCACTTGAGGTGTTCTCCACACTAAACTCGCTACAGAAAGCTGCTGTGGAGAGTCTGGTGAGGATGTGAAGAGACCGGAATGATTCTGATCACATCACACTGCTTGTAAAAAAAAAACTGAAAGAGCAATGGCAGAAAGCCATCTGTCAGCTAGCGGCATTGTAGATCGCCAGAACTGTAGAAAGGACCTGATGGAGAGATGCTTTTCTCTATTTTTAATCACTGATAGGACAGAGACTGATTGCGACAGGTAGAAAAGGACCATTGCCATAGGCCTGGACATGAAAAATGCATGCAAATTAACATATCCAATATAGGCCTTTAGCATTATAAAATGTCAAGAGATTTATTTATTAAAATAAATGATACATTCTTTATTTCTGAAAATTAATTATAATGGCAATTTATGATATTTAAATTCTAAGCCTAACTAGACCCGTAAACAAGTTCAAACTTCCCTCTTCATGTAGTCAGGGCCCGAATAAGAGAAAAGCAGAGCAAGCCTCTCAGTGAGCCTGTTAGATAAAGCACTCATGCAAGACTGGCTTTCCCTCCCTTCTCAGTTAGCCTGGCAGTATCTCACTGTATGGGCACCGCCATGATTAATGATCGGTCAACAACCAGAGTCAGCGCTAAAAATTAAAAGCAAACGCTGGGAGTCCAAACCAGAAACAAGCATTATTTTCTGAAGGCAGAAGAGAGGAGTCAAAGCATACAGGTTTCCTTTCACAGCTCAGACTAAAAGCTTTGGAACAAGAATGAAAAATTGAAGTTTAAATTGGCTTCAAGAAGCGAAAAATGGCGGCGTGTCGTCCAAAATATGATTCACTTCACAGTGTTCAAAATAAGTGCAGTGATGTGGGATAGCTGGCAAATAAAGGCGTTTCTGGAGAACGGAGCAAATGCCGAGCTGATTTATGTCAAATAACAGGAACAATGTTCCTGCACAGCCAAACTGCCATACATACATAGCCAACTAAACTTAACCGGTGAGGCTAGTTGACTAGGTCTTTCTAGTGACACAGAAGTCTTGCTTTTTAGGTCAGGTAAGAAGTAGGGTTTCATGATGTGAATGGCAAACCAAGAAACACAATGCGATTATTTTGCTGTGAACACTGTGATTTGAACTTCCATAAAATATTTCATAATGCTGCTGGGATATCCAGACAAAAAGAGTCAACATTTTGCATTTTAAAAACGACAACAACAACAATAATAATAATAATTCTGAAGTATATTATTATTATTATATACATTATTTTCAAAGTAAATTAATTAATAATTTAATATATTTGTTATTTACTTATTAAAATAATACATTATATTATTATGCAAACATTGTTATTACTTTGAATAATAATAATAATAATAATCTATTATTGTAATAAATTACTGTTTATTAAATTATTAATAGATTTATTTACTTTTTGAATTATTATTATTATTATTATTATTAAATAATGAATTGTTATAAATGACTATTATTGCCATTAATAACAATAACATAAAAATAAATTTTATAATAATTTAATAAATGTATATATATTACTTTTTAAAATATACATTATGGAAATTATTGTTGTTATTAGTTTGTATTATAATAACAAAAATAATACTTTTTAATATAATAAATTATTTTCAAATGAAATAATATATCGTTAATTATATTGTACAATTATATTGTATATTAACAATACATATATTATTGATAATTTGTATTGTTAATTTTATATTAATTAATGTATTGTTACAAATTACTATTTTATTAATCATTAATAACATTTAAAAAGTAAATTAAAATATAACTTATAAATATAAAAATAAATGAAATAAAAATATATATTATATCTATTAATATTCATTATATTTGCATAATAATAATAATTGTTATAATGTATACATATATTTTCATATATATATAATAGTCAATAAATAAAATAATAATAATAACAACATTAAATTATGTATTGTTACTATTATTCTTATTATTAATAATATTTTAAAAAGTAAATATGATCATTAATAAATTGATTCACTTTAAAATATCTATTATGCAAACTGTTGTTATTAGTTTGCATAGTAATAATAATAATAATAATGCTATTTTGAATATTTAAAAATTTAATGATGTTAATGAGAAGCTTGTATGCATTTGTAAACTAAGCCACTGGCTGAAAACAGCATATCATGTGCCTAACAACGTAACTCAATAATTAATGTAAAGCAAGGGCACATCGGTCACATTCCAGGAACAATCTGTCTAGCCTCGAAGTCCTGGTGAAGCAAGCTAAAACACAAAGGTGTTCTCACAGTCATGTGTTCCCTGATGAGAAACTAATAGTGTAGGTTCAGTAGGTCACATTGATTGGCACAGAGCGGCAAATGTATTCTGAACACACTCCTGCTCTCGCTCTCCTTTTATGTCACTCAAACGCAGCAGAGCGTATTTAAACGCCCATCTCTGCTCTTAAACCAAAACGGTGACTGAAACGTCCACGACACCCAAGGGCTCTACCGTGAGCCAGAGAGAGGAAGTGAAGGCTCTGCATCTCCTCTGATACCGGCGGCGGTTAAAGGGGTCATATGATGCGATTTCAAGTTTTCCTTTCTCTTTGGAGTGTTACAAGCTGATGGTGCATAGATAAGATCCCTGAAGTTGCAAAGACTAAAGTCTCAAAACCAAAGAGATATTCTTTATCAAAGTTAAGACTCTGCCACGCCCCCCTAAAACGTCTCGTCACCCTGCAGTGCCATTTTGGAGAATATCAGCTGGACTTGTATAAAGTAGATTTCTTTTTTCTTTTGCGCACAAAAAGTATTCTCGTAGCTTCGTATAATTACAGTTGAACCACTGATGTCACATGGATTATTTTACAGATCTCCTTGCTATGTTTCTGGACTTGGGAACATTTCAGTTGCGTTGCTGTCTATGGGAGGGTCAGACAGCTCTCAGATTCCA
Source organism: Sinocyclocheilus grahami (assembly GCF_001515645.1). NCBI lineage: Eukaryota > Metazoa > Chordata > Actinopteri > Cypriniformes > Cyprinidae > Sinocyclocheilus > Sinocyclocheilus grahami. The sequence continues at coordinate 140,625 of NW_015505571.1, forward strand.
TCAAAAATATCTTCATTTGTGTTCCGAAGATGAACGAAGGTCTTACGGGGTTAGAACGACATGAGGGTGAGTAATTAATGACAGAATTTTCATTTTTGGGTGAACTATCCCCTTAAAATGCAATGTTTTTTATTGTCAAAAACAATCTATTTTGTATTAGTGTATTATTATTATTAATTGTGTTTTAACCATTTAATGCATTATTTTAAATTATTATTATTATCGATTAAAAGTACATAATTTAGAACAATACATTATTATTATTATTATTATTTAGAACAATACATTATATTAATGTGTTATTGTCATTATATTTATGCAACTGTTAAGTCTAAAATGCTCCATGTTGCTCACTTATGAATGTCTGTTCATAAGCACTTGAACTGATAACCAATACAGTAGAGAAGCGTACATATCGCACACCTTTTATCTGTCTCTAAATTTGGATTAAGCCTTTGCTACTTTATTCCTCTTCTCCACTATACGTTGCCTGGGGCGGTGGCAAAAAAAGAAACGATTCAAACTTGGGTTGCAAGTATGAGCACCACAGCTCAATATGTTGAAGCAAGTGTACAAACTGCTAGGCCAGAGCTCAACACATCATAGCCAAAATCCTCCTGAATGAATGCATTCTTTTGTGTCTATATATAATCCATAAATTAATCAATAAAATGTCAGAACAGAACAATGTTTTAAATCCTGCCTTCTTGGCAAATCATATCACCACAGCTGAAAAGGGAGCGAACACACCATTAGAAACAGGAAGTCGACTGACAATATGATCTTGCTGAATCACTGCCGCTAATCTAAGCACTTCATGCTGGGAGCTCTTGACAGCCTGCATGTTAAATAGTTATTCCATAACCATAAAGCCTCAAAATGCTGTATAGTGGCAATCGGATAATGACCACAGAGAAGAATTCCACTCTGTTTTTTTTTTTTTTCTACTTTCATAAGGGCCAAATTCACTGAGCATCTAAATGCCGACTGGCTTTTCACAACAGACGAATCAAGCTTGTGTCTTTGAACACATTAAGGTCTAATTACAGGCCGTGCTGCTTGTCTTTCTCCACGTGTCACTCAGTTAAATGGGGACTGTTAACAGAACAAAGGATCACTTGCGGTGGGGTGTTTGATTCCGGCAGACCCTGCCATTAGGGGCTGGTCATTATAGCAGCACGCATATGGGGTGTATGGAGGTCACTTAAACCGGTCATTAGCGGGGGAAAGGATGGAAAGGAAAGGGGGTTTGAGCCTGGTGAGTTACAGCCTGAGGCCCGGTCAACATTTCTCTTTAACTTGTTTCCCGTAATGAGCGCAAAGACCTTCCTAATTTCCAGCATGACACATGGACACAGAGGCCTCCCTTAGAGATAATCTGGCCATTTCAAGAAGTCTAAGACCAGCCTTGCCTACAATAAATCCTAAATGAGTCATGTTTTACATATTTGTGACACATTTTTACCCATTACAGCGTTTCCCCTGGGGGGGGGGGGGGTTATATAATATAATTTTTTTTATAATAATATAAAATTATTTTTATTATTTTTATCAATAAATAAAAATTATGTTTTATTGTTACCAAATTCTGTGTTTTAGCATGTCTAATGATTTGAAAGCATAAAAACAAGTTTAATTTATTCTTACAATAGCCTTATGATTTTTTCCCTCGGAAATTCTGTGATGTGGATTTACATTTTTAAGGCATAAAACATTCATTTAATTTAACTTTTAATTAATGAAATTTAAACAAATTAAATTTTTTGGAAAATTTTAGATTTAATATTACAATTAAAACACTGAAGAAATATTGTACGATTATTCCTTAAAAATAAGGTTTTAATAATTTGAGTAGTAGTAGTAGCCTATTATGTACAATCTACTGAACAATAGTAATATATTTCTGCTGCAATGTCCCGAACTTAATGTTAAACCGAACTTTTATTTTGACGGGTTGTCGTGAATACCGTTACATTCCTGTGTTTATATGATATGAGGATAGTTTTACTCAAATGAAACGGTCAAATGCTCATGATGTGACTCTCAGATCAGTTCTGGAGATGTTGTTCATGTATTTATGTCCTCATTTAGTGAGATGGTAGACGTTAATATCACTGGAAGCGTCACGCGCGCGCTTCAGTACGAGTAGTAAACAAAACTGCATGTCTGCGCCATTCATTAACACAGAGACATGCAGAATTCATATTTAAATAGTCGTTTTGCGGCTTAATATTTACAAATACTAGTGGGAGTGGGAGTGTGCTCACTTGAGTGCGCGCATCGGGGCGGAACTCGGCTGTGTGCGATGCAGAGAGCGCAACCATGTAACGTAGAGACAGAAGTGACATGCACATGTTCTATAGGAAAGGTAACTTTAAATGACTTCTGTTGTGATCTGGCGCTATAGAGAATATAAAATTATAAATTATACTTGAAATTAACTTGACCTTCAAGGGGGGCAGGGGGGTGCCGTTGGGGGGGTGGGCCGCCCCCCTAATATAATGTCTGGGGAAACACTGCATTAGTCAAGTTCTCTTGCACCAAAAGGGTCCACTTGAAATTTGAGTGCTCAGGGGAAAAAAAAGAAAGAGAAATGTATTTTGATAGCAAGAAACAAACAAACCAAACAAACAAATAAAATACCACAGCAGCTTTAGAACATTTAAATTAAATTAAATTATATAAAATAATAAATATTGTTCCAAAGCATCTTTACATTTTTTTATAAATAATAAATAATGAAACATACAATAGAACAAACAATATCTTTTTCCAAAGCAACTTTTCAACATTTAAAATAAATAAATAAAGCTTTAGAGCATTTAACTAAAATAAAAAAAATCATCTTTACAGCATCTTTACAATTTTACATAAATAATACTTAAACACACAATAGAACAAACAATATTTTTTCCAAAGCAGCTTTGCAACATTATAAATGAATGAATGAATAAATAAATGGCAAAGCAGCTAAAGACCACTTAAATAAACTAAAATTATATAAACTAATAAATATTGTTCCACAGCATCTGTACATTTTTACATAAATAATAAATAATGTAAAATACAATAGAACAAACAATATTTTTTTACAAAGCAGCTTTTCAACATTTTAAATAAATAAATGAATAAATATTGTTCCAAAGCATCTTTTTGATCTAAAAAAAACAACAAACAACAAAATTAACAAAACATTAAATCATCTTTAGAACATAAAATAAATATTTTTTCCAAAGTTTTACAACATGACATATATAAATACATAAATAAAAATAAACAAACAAACAAATAAAGGAGCTTCAGAACATTTAAATACAATAAAAATACAAAAAGCATCTTTAGATTTTAAATAAAGCTGCTTTAGAGCATTAATAAAATTAAATTTAATAAAAAAAATAGATATTACTATTGTTCTGAAGCAAGTTTACATTTTATCTACTTAAGCGGCTTAATATTTACAAATACTAGTGGGAGTGGGAGTGTGCTCACTTGAGTGCGCGCATCGGGGCGGAACTCGGCTGTGTGCGATGCAGAGAGCGCAACCATGTAACGTAGAGACAGAAGTGACATGCACATGTTCTATAGGAAAGGTAACTTTAAATGACTTCTGTTGTGATCTGGCGCTATAGAGAATATAAAATTATAAATTATACTTGAAATTAACTTGACCTTCAAGGGGGGCAGGGGGGTGCCGTTGGGGGGGTGGGCCGCCCCCCTAATATAATGTCTGGGGAAACACTGCATTAGTCAAGTTCTCTTGCACCAAAAGGGTCCACTTGAAATTTGAGTGCTCAGGGGAAAAAAAAGAAAGAGAAATGTATTTTGATAGCAAGAAACAAACAAACCAAACAAACAAATAAAATACCACAGCAGCTTTAGAACATTTAAATTAAATTAAATTATATAAAATAATAAATATTGTTCCAAAGCATCTTTACATTTTTTTATAAATAATAAATAATGAAACATACAATAGAACAAACAATATCTTTTTCCAAAGCAACTTTTCAACATTTAAAATAAATAAATAAAGCTTTAGAGCATTTAACTAAAATAAAAAAAATCATCTTTACAGCATCTTTACAATTTTACATAAATAATACTTAAACACACAATAGAACAAACAATATTTTTTCCAAAGCAGCTTTGCAACATTATAAATGAATGAATGAATAAATAAATGGCAAAGCAGCTAAAGACCACTTAAATAAACTAAAATTATATAAACTAATAAATATTGTTCCACAGCATCTGTACATTTTTACATAAATAATAAATAATGTAAAATACAATAGAACAAACAATATTTTTTTACAAAGCAGCTTTTCAACATTTTAAATAAATAAATGAATAAATATTGTTCCAAAGCATCTTTTTGATCTAAAAAAAACAACAAACAACAAAATTAACAAAACATTAAATCATCTTTAGAACATAAAATAAATATTTTTTCCAAAGTTTTACAACATGACATATATAAATACATAAATAAAAATAAACAAACAAACAAATACAATAGAACAAACAATATCTTTTTCCAAAGCAACTTTTCAACATTTAAAATAAATAAATAAAGCTTTAGAGCATTTAACTAAAATAAAAAAATCATCTTTACAGCATCTTTACAATTTTACATAAATAATACTTAAACACACAATAGAACAAACAATATTTTTTCCAAAGCAGCTTTGCAACATTATAAATGAATTAATGAATAAATAAATGGCAAAGCAGCTAAAGACCACTTAAATAAACTAAAATTATATAAACTAATAAATATTGTTCCACAGCATCTGTACATTTTTACATAAATAATAAATAATGTAAAATACAATAGAACAAACAATATTTTTTTACAAAGCAGCTTTTCAACATTTTAAATAAATAAATGAATAAATATTGTTCCAAAGCATCTTTTTGATCTAAAAAAAACAACAAACAACAAAATTAACAAAACATTAAATCATCTTTAGAACATAAAATAAATATTTTTTCCAAAGTTTTACAACATGACATATATAAATACATAAATAAAAATAAACAAACAAACAAATAAAGGAGCTTCAGAACATTTAAATACAATAAAAATACAAAAAGCATCTTTAGATTTTAAATAAAGCTGCTTTAGAGCATTAATAAAATTAAATTGAATAAAAAAATAGATATTAATATTGTTCTGAAGCAAGTTTACATTTTATGTACTTAATTAAATAAATACATTAAAAATGAGCTTCTGAACATTTTAAGAAAATTGATAAAATAATAAAAAATTTAATAATTTTACAATTCATCTTTACAATTTAAATAAATAAATAAATAAATAAATATTTCTTTCTGCTCAGAAGAGCAGAGACAGAGACACATCAAGAGCTTGACAACAGTTACATTGAAAAGTCAATTACATAATTCAGAAAACCTCAAAGGGCAAAAAGGCTAAATGTACTGTGAGAAACTGAAGTGGACAATCCAGAGAACTCAAAGCATTATCCAAAAGTAGGGAAATAATAAGAGGCATATGCAAACTGAAAGAGCAGACAGCCTTTTCACAAACAGCCTGGGAATATTTACATATTGTTGTGACAGTATTGTGAAGCCTAGTTTGAAAGAAACGGATACATGCCTACAAAACCCCCACCACCATGCAAAGCATCAAAATGCCTTAAATCATAGCATGTCTTTCTGCGGAGGCTGGCAAACCCCCGGCACTGATAACATACAAGAAAGTCTAACGCAAAGCAGTACTAAGGACTCTCATGCTAGAAAAAACAAAAACACCTCCAGCAAATACAATATATTTTACTGTATTGAAATCAATCAGACTGCTGTTTCTCATTAAAACCATTTTCAAATATGTTACAACACTAAATCTGCAAGTTATGCAATGTCAACGGTGAATTAGTAATGGTTAGCCGTGTATAACCACTACATGTTTAGAAAAAAAAAATATCTCAGCAATGTAGACTAAATCAGTTTGGCATTTGTGCCTGACAACTGTTTCAAATGCCAAGCGTCCTATTCATTTCATTACAAGAGACCTTTACAAGCTCACACCCTAAAACACAACGTCACGAAGCCTACAAGAACATGAACAGCCTCCCTTTCTGGATCTGAACTTATAAAGCCATACTTTTAAGCTTATAAATGCATTCTTCATTTTTTACATGTATGCTAAGAAGAGTCAAATTTTTTAATGCATATGTTTTCTGTAGTAAGTGCACAATCCAACGCACAAAGTATACTTGATTTGATAGTGTCCGCAAAGAATACTTCAAAAGTACACTCCATTTAATAGTGTCCACTAGAGCTGCACGATTAATCGTTAAAAGAATGCGATCTCGATTCAGACAACCACACGATCTCATTTCTAAATGACAACGATTCTCCCGTGTCTATTAAATCTTTGAGTCTTACCGGATCATTCAAATCTGCGTTCGCACTCCCGCTGACACACAGAGAGCAGTTACCATGTTTGGTTAAGAAACAGCATCACAAACAGTCTTTTCAACTACACCATATTATTTCTGTCGTACAGTCATTCATATTATCACAGAAATACTGGGATGAAAGTTTATCAATTCAGATATATACATTAATGTCTATGGTAGCGCGACCAAAATAGAGCAAACCCGGGTTTGGAAGTAACTGCCACATAACGTTTGTTTCGATTGCATTGTTTCACCACTAGGTGGCGAAAAGTGACTTAAAAAATGTATAGTTGAATGAATCATTTATTCAAGAGAATCGTTCAAAAACGCTGATTCATCCAGTAGGTTTATGAGTGAGTCATTGATTCAAACAACTTTTTCATAATTTTAATATTCAATTGGTGTATTAAATATATTATATTTTAAATACATATACACTACCAGTCAAAAGTTTTTGAACCGTAAGATTTTTTATTTTTTTTTGCTCACCAAGCCTACATTTATTTGATCCAAAGTACAGCAAAAACAGTAACATTTTGAAATATTTGTACTATTTAAAATAACTTTCTATTTGAATATATTTTAAAATGTAATTAATTCCTGTGATTTCAAAGCAACATTGAACTGAAATAGAAATCTTTTGTAACATTATAAATGTCTTTATCATCACTTTGGATAAATTTAAAGGATCCTTTCTAAATAAAAGTATTAATTTATAATTCGTTTCTTCGTTTCTTTTCTGAATACGGCCCAGGACAGTGTTGCCACCTTGTGGACAAACTAAAAAAAAATCTGAGCGCATTTGCGAGCATACATTGCAATCACGGTTAGACTAAAGATGCACACATACTGTGCTGATGCCAAAACTCGGGTCACGCGCACTGTACGCTTACCCTAGCGTATGCATAAAAACTGAAGTACACTTTCGCTTAAGCGAACACTGCACAAGACATTTTATCATCACCATATTACACAAGTACTCTGTACGCTTAGCTCACGCAAAGAGTATGTGTGAATGCTGAATTTTTTTTAACCAATTAGCTGGTCCACAAGGTGGCAGCACTGGTCAAAAAAAAAAAAAAAAAAAAAACAAACTAAAAAAAAATCTGAGCGCATTTGCGAGCTGCGCATACATTGCAATCACGGTTAGACTAAAGATGCGCACATACTGTGCTGATGCCAAAACTCGGGTCACGCGCACTGTACGCTTACCCTAGCGTATGCATAAAAACTGAAGTACACTTTCGCTTAAGCGAACACTGCACAAGACATTTTATCATCACCATATTACACAAGTACTCTGTACGCTTAGCTCACGCAAAGAGTATGTGTGAATGCTGAATTTTTTTTAACCAATTAGCTGGTCCACAAGGTGGCAGCACTGGACAAAAAAAAAAAAAAAAAAAAAAGACAGACAGAACAATAAACAACTACAGGAGGCGAAAAAACAGCAAGGGCCCTGATGATGAGCGCTTATGTGAAACTCCAGTCTGAACAAGTACAAAGACATTTTTAGCGCAACTTTATCGCACCTCTTCTTGTGCTTCTTGTAACTTCTTGACGAACAAGCAAACACTGGACAAGGACGGAACATTCTAGTGCCTGTGTTCGATCACACTATCAGATGGACTCTACATCTACATTAATCCGGATATATTTGAAAACACTGTTTTCATTTCAAAACACTCTCCGTCCACACTAGTGTTTTCAAGCAGTTTCCAAAGTTTCATCCACACTTTACAGATAATGGTAAATTCACTTTACTGCACATGCCTAAAACCTTGTAAAAGCTCATTGAGATGATACAGATGGAACAGACATAAGTTCTCAATCCCAATTTTTTTGGCAGGATAATTTTATTTATCAAAATATTCCACTGTTACACTATTTTATACAACAGTTCTTTCTGGTCCTCTAATCTGATTGGCTGAGAGCCTTTTCCAGCAGTGCGATATTCTAGGGATAACCAACCGTTTCACCATTTGTATCACTCCGCTTGTAGTATTTCTCACAGCGAGTGTCATGGCGGACACCCAAATCGACTATAATTTTACAAATAATACTGTTTTTGTGTCACGGAATGTAGTTTTAAGACTTTTTTTTAAGGCGAGAATGTAGTTGTTTAGACTTCAAATTAGGGATGGGCGATATCTTATCGTTTGCGATATACCGGTACAAATTCTCCCCACGATAAGAATTAGTCTTCCTGTGATAATAACGATAAAGTCTAGTTGTTGACATATTTCTGTGTGCGACAGTGCCGAGCGACATCACGGAAAGCCGACGTGAAATTGAGGAGTAGCCTATGGCTAAATGAGGAGCTTGAGCTCTTTTTACAATCTGTCACTGGTTTGGTTAGGGCTGTACAGTGCACAAAAAATCGGTCTGAATAAATGTACTACAGTAGCACATGTGCGATACAGTTTTGCATGTGTATAAGCCTGTTTACAAAACTGTTGTCCAACAAAGATATCATTTATTGACATGCTTTTTCTCCAAATTAACTTAATAACATAGTCGAGTGTTTGAAATACGTCTTTTTGTGACCAGACGTGGTTTCATATTACAGAATGATAGTATTATATACAGTGATAAAGTCCATGTCGATTAACATTGCATTATAAATATACTTTCCTAATAAAAATACCCAAGATTGAAGAACACAGATAAACTATATATTTTGTGCAGTCATACGTTTATTTTCCTCAAGTTTCATCAGTTAAAATGTCTCTACCTCCGTTGTGCGTTTTATTCAGCGATAACTGGATACCTTCCTGAAGCACCGTCAGTAGTATTACTTCTGCTATGGATATGTGGAGTTACTGTGCAAGAGTGCCCTCGGGCTTCCAGTATGAATTAAACCGTCTTTACATTACGTGTGAACTCATTAACCTCATTAAGACCCGGCAAAACATTTTAGGAAAAAATTTGTATTTGTTGATGTCATTACATTGTTTCTTAAAAGACATGAATGAACATGCATAGGCAAAAACTATTCATTTTTTTTAAACCACCAATACATTTTTAGTTTTCAGGATTTTTTTTTACCAAACTTTGTATAAAGATAATTCTCAACTATGTTATAACAGAATGATTTGATATACCCTTTTTCTTCATGCAAAATGTGTGTAAAATGGCCACAAACACGTTTTCTCATTATATATAAATGTATCTATAAACTAAATCTAATTTGCATATTAATGTGTTTTTGGGGCAACATGTAATGAAAAAAGAAGTGTAATATTGAGAGTAATAATTGACAAGATTTTGATAATAATATATAATATTTCATAGGAATATTGAAATATATTTTCTTTCCCTATTCATTTGTTGTGTCTCCCAAAATGCGTAATAAACATGCTTTTAGTCCCGGTGTCCTCATATGAGGATGCAGGGTCTCAGGAGGTTAATGCTCACCCTATTTTGGGTAAAAATAGGAAAGATAATACTTTTCTTAAAAGAAACAGGATTCCCTGAATTATCATCATTGAAATCGTTATCGTAATAAATACCAGAAATACCGTGATATATTTTTAAGCCCATATCGCCCATCCCTACTTCAAATATGTGGTTTGTTAATAAAAATAACGTCTAAGTGACGTTTTCAAATTAGTAACGGAGGTTTGGGCACAGCTGTTAAACTGTCAAACTGATATTTGAATCAGTTCTGCACAAAAGAGGGTTTTTAAAGACACTCCCTTGTAGTCTTTTTTTTTTTATTTGCACACTTGTGCCGTCAAACTGTTGTATAAAGGCAATAATCAAACTCATAGCCATGCAATATGGCTGTATATCAGCACGCTGTGATTACCTACAACCGAATCACTGCCGTGCTGATATATAGTCATATCGCACTGCTACTCGTATGATATTGCTCATATATGTTTGATCTCATGCTGCTCTCATTGCCCTCATGTTCTACCACAGGACAGCAATGCTGAGTAAATTTTTTGTCATCTTTTCAGGACTGTGAAATGACTAAACATGCATCATCGTTTTCAAATACTTCCATTTTCACGGTCCACACTACAATGTGAAAAACTGCATTTCAAATTGATCCACTAAGGAGAACGTCTTCAAAACTCAGGTTTCGCCGGTCAAAAACGCCATCTCAGTATGGACAAAAGGCAAAAAGCAGAGAAAAAGATGCATTTTTAAATGTATCCGGATTAGTGATATAGACGGAAAGGCCACGTGTTTGGCTGTACACATACACTAGCGTTCGCATCAAAACTGAAGTATACTTTAGGGATTTAGTTTCAAGATCTTTCAGTAGGCTAATTAGTATGAGGATTCTTATTGGTTGAAAAATGTCACACAAGCCAATCAGAACTCTATAGGGCAATAGGCCAATGTGGTTTTCCTGTGTAAAATGGAAATTAGGAATCAGCACCTGAGCTGTTGGCTACAGTTAACAGGAAATTATGAAACACACCGCTCTTCCATGTCACACTTAAGTCGCTGCACTCTCTAAGAGCAGCAGGAGAAGGAAATGTCAGTGCTGACAATGCCATGAAACACTTTTGAGCCCGCTACCTGCACATTGCAACTCTTCTACTTCTTGAATCGCCTACACTATCCGGAGGACAAATTCATAACATTACATAATAATGATTTATAATCTCATCTGCTCCCTTGGAGGCACTTGGGAGACATTCCCAATACAATTCCCTTCCTGACTGGGGCGGCATTCAGATGTCGAGGGAAGCATTGGAAAGAGACTAAGGAGAAATGTAGAGCACTTCCTCTTATGACTCTCAATGGCCATCACTGGAGCTCTGTCAAGGCCTGGTCAGGATGAAAACACCGCTCATGGCTCAATAGATGACATCCATTTGGCGAGAAACCTCAAATCCCAAAAAACATGTTCAACAAGTTTAGGTAATCCATATTTCATAAATACAGAAAAGCACTTTCCATAAAGTGCAAACTGCAAAGAGCTGACTAGCTGCCCAACAACCAACTAGCCAATTAGAGAAGTTATTAGTTAATTTATCTAGATTTAGTTAGCTACTTTTTTTTCAACTGGGACGCAAAAGTGAATTTAGAGACAACACCTAATTTTAGCATGCTACACTAATAACATGCTGAGCTTTAGCATGCTAATGTTAACGTTTGGACTGTCATAGGGCTGTCGCGATTCGTTGATTTTATTCGACTATTCGATTTTTTTTAAATCCTTGACTTCATTTTGATCACGTCGACTAACCGGCAAAATACCGGAAGTGGTGCATTTCACGGACGAGAATCCATAAAACACATTATTAGACAGTTTCCAAAGACTGCATGATATATTAAACCCATTTAAAGTGAAGTGAAGTGACATGTGGCCAAGTATGGTGAATGGTATGGTACTTGGAATTAGTGCTCTGCATTTGAACCCATTCAAAGTGCACACACACAGCAGTGAACACACACACACCGTGAACACAACACGGAGCAGTGGGCAGCCATTTATGCTGCGGCGCCCGGGGAGCAGTTGGGGGTTCGGTGCCTTGCTCAAGGGCACCTCAGTCGTGGTATTGAAGGTGGGAGAGAGCACTGTACATTCACTCCCCCCACCTACAATCCCTGCCGGTACGAGACTCGAACCCACAACCTTTGGGTTACGAGTCCGACTCTCTAACCAGTAGGCCACGACTTCCCCCTTAAACCCCCCCCCCCGTATACTTTAAGTCCCCACGACTTAAAAATCATAATTAAACATAATTGTGAATTCACAAACGATACGATTTAATTAAATAATTATATGCGATGCAGTTCTAATACAGTATATGCACTTTAATTATTTACATGCGTGTAGGTTAAGTACGTGTGTCACACAGCGGCTCCGTTCACAGTAGTTCCACAGGAACTGTTATCATTTACATGTGTGGAGCGTCTCAAACTCCATCTCTGCATGTTGTTGTGAGTTTGGGTTTATTATAACGTTCATCTGGGAACGCAACACGCGCCATTTCATCAGATTTGTAAGGTAAATAATTTATAAATCTACGCAAACTATTACAAAATATTACAAACTCAGAGTACATCGCGGTTTCAAAATAAAAGCTCAAACCCTCACTCTGATTTTACATGTGTTTATGTCCACATATTCATTTAATTACAGTGGCTATAGCATTTCTGTCCTAAAGAAATTGCCAAATATTAAAGATTAAGTGGATATTTGAATTAAATGGTGCTTGGTCAATATTAAACAAGGATTAGATCGCACAGCAATGTGTAAAAATAATCATCAGGCTGTTGGCTCCCTCTGCAGGCCTTTGTTGTAATGCGTAATGTACATTAGCTCTATTGTTTATAATACATTATGTATTTTAACAATTTTGTTCAATAAAACCACATGACTTCTTGCTTTTGATACTTTATTTGAACTAATTATTATTGCCTCATTGTTATTATATGTATTTTAAGTAATTTCAAAGGCTATTGTTCACTTACATCTATTTTTATTACCACAAAAAATGTATTATAATTATAGGGCCCTATGAAATCCGTTTTATTTCCAAATTCTTTTTTTTTTTTCATTTTCATTTTTCAATACTCTGTTTTAATGGTTAAATAAAATTGTATTCATTAAAAAGCCTGTCTAATTAATTGAGTTTTACAGTTTTATCTTTACCAAATTCTGTTTTACATTATTTTCTGGATTCCATTTTAATGGTTCCATTACATTTTAATAATCAAAAGCATCTCCAATTTATTGATTTTATAAAAAAAAAAAAAAAAAAAGTATTTTGTTTTCCAGAAATACTGCACATTTACATTTTTTCTCCTAAATAAATTCTGGTAAATAACATTTCTGGTAAATACTCCTTTAAAAAGTGTTTTTTGATTATCATTTTATTATTAGTAGACTAGAACACGTGGACATGTTGTCATTCCTGCACTAGAATACTGAACTTTGATTTCAGTGATTTGGACTATGAGATGGACACTTGCTTCTTGTACTCTATGTTGCACTTTACTTTTGCTTAAAAAAGGATTTAATAGAAATTTGGATTTCATTTGGTTTAATAAAATTTTCTTAAGTAAAATTGTTGATTTTTTGTGGGAAATTAATCGTTTAGATTAACCGATTAATCGATAAATTAGTGGCAGCCCTAGACTGTCAGCTAAATCCCCAAGTATACTTCAGTTTTGACGTGAACACAGACACTCGACATATGCGCACTAGTACCAGAAACATTTCACAGAAGAAAGAAAGTCACAGGTTTGGGATGACATGAGGGTGAGAAATTATTTTTTTTATTTTCTTTTTTAGATTGATGGCTTTGTTTGAATTTGTTCAAACAACCCAATGAATAGCTGTGAGTTTTGCACATCACTATTGGCTATTTTTTTTCTGTATGTCTATACAACAAAGAAACAACATTATTATAAAACAGTCCTGTGAGTGACTGCAGTCAATGAACAGTGTCGATCTGTATATACATGGCATGTGTTGAACAGACTTCTCCCATGTAGCAGAAGATTGATAAGATATGTAACAAAAACCATTTGAAGGCAGGAAACACAGGAGCTACAGAACACCAAGAACCAGTTCACATCTTTCAAGAATTCAAGACCAGACGAATAAAAGAGACACTGTGCTGGGGTCACTGCTGGTGGCACGGTTGCTCTTTGGTGACGTCACATCCAGTCGGTACTGCAAGAATCTCTTGCTAGTGTGGAAGAAGCCCCTTGTTTGGAAAGAGCATGATACTGTGTTTCGGCCCCTGAGGAGTTGCTATTCAGGGACATGATGGATGTCTGGAGTGAGCGGATTCACTGAGAACAGACGGAAAGGCATATCTGGACAGGGGATTGTGGGTAACAGAGCACTTAGAGCCAGACTGGGCCAAGTTTCTGTAACAAGCTTAAAATCACACCAAAATAATTCCCAAATTGTTCAAAGAATGATTCAATATGCCCACTTTATGTGTCCACTAAAATATGTTGATTGCGAGTGGAAAAAGTAAATTATTTCTCTTTTTGATGAACGTGAATTACTCAACAAATCAACAATCTGTTGAACAGATTTGTTTCTGTTTAAAGTCTGTGTTAAGCAGACAGGGACAACATGTGTGTATGATGGCTTACATTAATTAGCATTCATTTAGAATCCACAGCTGAGCATTTAGAACATCACACGCACTGAATTTAGAAGCATGACGTGTAATGCACAGGGGTCCAGAAGTCTGAGACCACCACTGAACATGATGCTATTTTGCTTTGGCAATATTCCATTGAATTTATTTTCCGTTACAAATGATCAGTAGTTAAACTTTTAGGGCTGCAACTAACAATTATTTTGCAGTGTTGTTATTATTAACTAAAAGTAAAAGTATATAAAAAAAGCTAATATTAATACTACAATAGTACATAAATAATACCAAAGTAACACTTAGCCTATTTTAATACTTAAAAAGCTTATTTTATTTTGTACTTAAATTTATATTACATATATACTTTTTAAATAGAAATTATTTATTTGCATAATAATAAAAATCTTATTTAAAGCAAATAAAATCTATGCAGCTGAGTGCAAAAATGTTCAAAATATAAGCTTCACAATATAGACTGCAAACAATAACATCGTCACCATTACCGAATAATGCAAACAATAACATCTTTATTTTAAATTTGAATTAAAGAAATAGTAAAAAAGGAGAAATGTCTTCCTCTCTCTCCATACAATGTAAGTCCTGTGTTCTTTCGTTCTTAAAATATCCTCTTTTGTGTTCCACAGAAGAAAGTATGTCATACAGGTTTGGAAAAACATAAGAAAATAACTACAGAATTTTCATTTTTGGGTGAACTATCCCATTAAATGAAGAAGAAAAAAAGTCTTTAAAGTAACTTGACTTAAATGGTATGTAATATTGCTTTTGATTACGTAAAGTATTTTTTACTTAATGTACAGTCATGACCGGTCTTGACCAGCAAAAACATTTCATCCAATCAGAATCCAGAATCAAGTGTTAAGACTTGCGAGACCAGCTCCTGCCAACCCAGCAGATCTCTACCCCTCAGATCACTGTATCCTGCTGATTCTCCTCATTACAACACCACAATTAAGCTGCTACTATGAAAACCCAATGCCCGTGTTGCTTTATATGAAGTCTCTGTTTCGGCTCTAATTAACGTGGATGCTAAAAGCAATAGGCATTCTTGGCTCAATAGCGTTTTATAGACATTTTAAAGGCAGGCTCCATGGCTACATGATGCAAACCGACACTGTGGAAAAACTCCTGAACTGCTTCAGGAAAACTTAATGAACCCGATTTGATAGGGAAGTTAAATCAATATAAGCAGTCGCTTATAACTTCGCAGGCTCATTAAACGTCTCCTGGCATATTAGGTAGTTTAAATGTCTAGTCATCTGTGTTCATTATATGACCTATTCTGGATGAAGACTTGAAGAGTAGCACCAGAAAAGATTGTGTAATCTTCATCTGAAGACATCTTCTACATCTAAATACGTTTAAGAACATTTCGGTTTTTATAAACAAACCACTGACGCCACGTTCTAAAATGTAGCGTGCGTAATTAGCTAAATGGTCTTAACTCTCATTACAGCAACACGAACCAGTTTATACACATACTCACACACACGCTCAAACAACACAAAAAATATCTCTCTGGTTAAGTTTTAACATGTCAGATGATCCGTTAAAACCTTTTCATCAAAAATGCAACCAATTCAAACAAAAAAAAAGCCCTAGCCAGAAAGTTCAGGATAACTAAGACTTCACAAAATCATCAGAGATAAGAGAAAGCCATTGATAGAGTGATATTGTGGTGGTCTGTGAATAAACTCCACCCACAAACATGTAGTAAAACAATGCCTAAATAGCTGTTTGACTATTGGTTAAAATGATCCAATAGCCAACTTGGCCTAGGTAACATCAGCAGAATAGGACAGTCGTTTCAGAGGCAAAGTAAGTTGATTGCACTCATAATTATGTTATGGCTGATAACTGACAAATGGCTAATACTTAAATTCTCTATTATTTTGTCGAAATGGATAAAAAAATAAAAAAAATAAATCATTTTAGATGTGAATTTGGTCATCATGTATGTACAGTATGAAAAATGGATATTGATTTAAGATTAAGAAGGGTTCATTTACATTACATCTTGCATTTATTCATTCAGTAGATACTTTGATCTAAAGTGACTTACTGTAAGTGAGCATAAGATGACACAAAAATGTAAAAAATAGGGGAAATAAGCACAAACAACTATCCAATATTGATGTTATCATATCAAAAATAAATAAATAATGGTAGTTTTTATGGAAAAAAAATTCTATCTAAAAAACAAATTTCAAAACAATTAAATTCATTTTGCATGAACAATTAACTATCCAATATTGACAATATCAATAATTAAAAGAAAAAAACTAAATGATGGTATCTGTTATGAAATTAAGAAACATTTAGAAACTATAGTAGACAACTTTAATATATACTACTGTAGTATATATTAAATATACTACAGTAGTATCTCTCTTCTAATCAATTAATCTACAATAATTCATAGTTACCCCAAAATATTACTGTTAATGTAGTAAAACAATAACAAATGGCTAATACTTAAATTCTCTATTATTTTGTCGAAATGGATAAAAAAATTAAAAAAATCAATCATTTTAGATGTGAATTTGGTCATCATGTACAGTGGGTACGGAAAGTATTCAGACCCCCTTAAATTTTTCACTCTTTGTTATATTGCAGCCATTTGCTAAAATCATTTAAGTTCATTTTTTTTCCTCATTAATGTACACACAGCACCCCATATTGACAGAAAAACACAGCATTGTTGACATTTTTGCAGATTTATTAAAAAAGAAAAACTGAAATATCACATGGTCCTAAGTATTCAGACCCTAGTCGTTTCAGAGGCAAAGTAAGTTGATTGCACTCATAATTATGTTATGGCTGATAACTGACAAATGGCTAATACTTAAATTCTCTATTATTTTGTCGAAATGGATAAAAAAATAAAAAAAATAAATCATTTTAGATGTGAATTTGGTCATCATGTATGTACAGTATGAAAAATGGATATTGATTTAAGATTAAGAAGGGTTCATTTACATTACATCTTGCATTTATTCATTCAGTAGATACTTTGATCTAAAGTGACTTACTGTAAGTGAGCATAAGATGACACAAAAATGTAAAAATAGGGGAAATAAGCACAAACAACTATCCAATATTGATGTTATCATATCAAAAATAAATAAATAATGGTAGTTTTTATGGAAAAAAAATTCTATCTAAAAAACAAATTTCAAAACAATTAAATTCATTTTGCATGAACAATTAACTATCCAATATTGACAATATCAATAATTAAAAGAAAAAAACTAAATGATGGTATCTGTTATGAAATTAAGAAACATTTAGAAACTATAGTAGACAACTTTAATATATACTACTGTAGTATATATTAAATATACTACAGTAGTATCTCTCTTCTAATCAATTAATCTACAATAATTCATAGTTACCCCAAAATATTACTGTTAATGTAGTAAAACAATAGCACATTTTCATAAGGCTATTGTGTGCTATAGATAAACAATAACATTGAAAACGCTTGCTGATGTTCATGTTGTAATTAAACTAATTCAATGCACTTGCTGCTATTTGACATTTATGAATTTGTTCAAGTATCAGATCAAATCTATTCTTCACACCAACATGGGTAAAGCTTGTACAGTGTAATCTAATACAAGTCAAAAATGCTTTCAAGCTTTTTGTACCACAAGGATATAATGAAAGGGCAAGCTATTTATGCACATCTTTATATGACAGTATCAAAGAACTGCTTATACGACAGAAAGTCTCATGGCTATTGAGTTTGAACATTCATTCCCTCAAGGGGGACATAAAGACGAGAGCTTTAGAACAAATGCTGTCGTATAAAGGATGGACAGGTGCTACTGCTGAGGGGGCTTTATCTCATACCTACTGACTGTTTCCTGACCAGTTTAAACAAGCAAATGACCAGTTTAAACCAGCATCCCAGCGTCAAAATATACCTAACCAGCATATGCTGTTTATTTCAACAGGGTAACAATGCATGGATTCAAAATATGTAGCTTGCCATTTATATATTTACATATATTTATATTTGTAGGTTTATATTTATTGATGTGTAACAGATTTCACAACCCATTTTACTTCTATAATCCCTCACAAAAATGAACCATGTTTTTTTTTGGTGTATTGATTACCATTTGTATAACCACAGTTTTACTACAAATGGTTAATCTGTGGTTAGTATAGCAAAACCATGGTTAATTTATGGTTGCCGTGGTTTAACTATAGTAACCGTGTTTTTAATTGTGGTTAATTTTCGTAAGGGATGTGTCATTTTTCAGAGTGAGGGATAAAAGGATATTCGGAAAAGGAAAGCTATCAAGGAAACATTTTAAAATTAACTTCCATCAATTTACCTGTGTTAAATTGAAATATTAGTTAGTTAATTAGTACTGACAAGATTTTAAAACAGGCTGCATTACCTAGCCTAAATCAACACTTAAATAGCTATTTAGCATTAAGAGATAGCTTGCACAGCCTAGCAAAGCCAATGATGTCAGTTGAAAAGGAAAGTCGTTCCAGAGGTGAAGCAAATTATTATAATTTGAGGACAACCTGTTGAAAAAAACAGCATATGCTGGTTAGGTATGTTTTGACGCTGGGATGCACATGACCAGCATAAACCAGCAAAAGGACCAGTTTAAACCAGCAAAGGACCAGCATAAACCAGCAAAGGACCAGCATAAACCAGCAAAGGACCATCTTAAACCAGCAAAGGACCAGCTTAAACCAGCAAAGGACCAGCTTAAACCAGCAAAGGACCAGCATAAACCAGCAAAGGACCATCTTAAACCAGCAAAGGACCAGCTTAAACCAGCAAAGGACCAGCATAAACCAGCAAAGGACGATCTTAAACCAGCAAAGGACCATCTTAAACCAGCAAAGGACCAGTTTAAACCAGCAAAGGACTAGCTTAAACCAGCATCAAAACATACCTAACCAGCATATGCAGGTTTTTTCAACAGGGAAATTACAAAGACAGAACAAATTCTTTTTTGGAAGAAAGTGCACTGAAGAATAATTTCACACTAACACCATTAATGTATTCTGAAAGTAAACAGTTAAGTTTTATTTCTGGTTTATTTCGAAATTGGCCAAAACAATGGCAGACATGATGTACAGGGATATCCACACAAAACGTTTCTGACTCCTCGGCGAACCACACAACTGAAAGATCACTGCCAGAGATGACAACACCAGATATGTTTCATTGTCGGTACGCCAAAAGAGACAAAGACGCTTGACCAGTTACATGACTACTCCGTTTGGAACAAGCATGAGGTATTTCTCTTGGGCTTTATTTGAGCTTTAGTGCGAGGGAGGGAAAACAGACATCTTAAACGAAAGCTCTTCTACTTGTGAGGCAGAGCACATAGTCTCAGTCCCCATAGACACCGGTTCCTCTAATCTTCCTCTTAGATATGACATTCCCATATAATCTAGTCCAAAGCTACACAGAGGGCCAGGAAATGAAATCAATGTGCTTTTTTGTCTCTCCATACTGGGCAACATTAGCATTACTGCTGCAGATGTTACTGGAATCTGATTTATGAAAAGAACACCACAGGAAAGCCATAGACAGGACTTTCTGGGACATTTTGCACCAATTTATGATACCAGGTTTTAAGATACTATATGAAACTACGTTAACTTTTGTGCTAGAACAAAATACTATAGGCTAATTTTCATTATTAAAAGGCAATCACATTTGTTTTCATAGCTAAATGATTCAGAGTTGGTGACTGTAATAGGCTACAGTTGGAATAATTCAAACTCAAAATTAGGGATGCACCGATACTGAGCTCCTGTACTCGTACTCATTAAAATGCTCCGATACCAAAAGCCGATACCACACAGCATGTGAACAATGCTGTGTCCAGACAAACAAACACAGACAACAGCACAACAGAGAGCACAACGGAGTTATTAGAGATTAAGGATTTCTATTAAGTATATGGATGTAATTAATATAATGTTAAATATTCAATACACGATTAATCAAAATTAAAATAAATCGTCTGCGATTATGAACGCGATTTTGCGTAGCTTGTCAGTGAACTACAGATCTGTGTAAGAAATGCTGCTCCATCTGAAAGCAGGTGATATAGATTTACTACTAATCACAGAACCGGCCTTACTGGCAAGATGCGCATGACAATCACATTCGATTAATCGTGCAGCCCTAATTGAGACATATTTAAAATCATTGATAGTTATTGAATTCACTGAGATATCAGAGTTCAAATGTAAAATCAATGATAGCTGAAGATTGTTTTCATTTTTACCTTTTAATTACAATCTAGAGAGTGATTAAAATCACTGAGATGTCAGAAATAAAACAGTAATCAGTAATAGTTGATTGTAACAATTGAGATATCAGAATTCAAATACACAATAAGTGATAACTAATGATTATCCTTACTAATATGCCAGAACTTAAATGCAAACTAAGTTCTAGCCGCTTAGAATCATTAGGATGCCACAATTCAAACAGATTTATGGGATAGATTAGATACTGGCACTTCTATGACTGCTAGTGATGGGAAGTTCGGATCATTTTACCGACTCGGACCTT
>NW_015505571.1:162019-170270 GCF_001515645.1 Sinocyclocheilus grahami
CCTATAGGATGTTGCGCATGCGCGACTGAACGAATCACTCCCCGAGACGACTTGTTCTTCCCGAGTCACATTAAAGATTCGTTCAAAACTAACGAATCGTTCAAGAACGACCCAACACTAATGACCCGAGAAGGGTTTGTCTGGATAACATCTGTCAAGTGACTCCATTATCTAAATCAGTGTTTCCCAACCTTTCTTTAGTCGCGGCACCCTTTGGAAATTTTAACAAAATTGTGGCACCCTACAAAATTAATTTTGTCACAATATTTGAATTTCTAACTTCGATATGATAATTTGAAAAGTATAGATATTCAGTACAACAGGGAAGAACTGCAGAATACAATGTCATACAGATATTTTTAATATTATTAAAAAAAATTCTCCATCAATGGTGGCAATCAGTAGGCTAATTTCTAATGAAGAGACCAATTTGTATGACAGATTTTAATGTACATATTAAAATAATAAACAATTTTAATGTTTAATGTAAACATTATTTAATTACCATTATAACTAGCCATCTCACAAATTTTTTTTTATTTTACAGTGGGGTAATTTTGGTGCAGTAGCACGAGATAGCTTGATTTCAATAATGATTTTTGAATAAAAAATGACAAGTAAGCAGTCAGTAATAAAATAAGAACAAATAAAGAAATTACTAATGATAGCACAAATAAAAAAAGTCCCACCCAAACTCCCGCAGACCCAATCAACCATAACGACACTCCCCGTTTTTATAGCATCAAATTACTAGCTAAAATCAAACTTATCACAAAAACGAACAATTCAACGTATACCAGCGTGATAACAACTACCTTAAAATGACAAAAACCATCTTTCGGAAAATTGTAAGTGTAATTTAATTTTTTATTTTGACTCAAGTCCCATTCATTTACATGGAGAGGACGGGGTTTATGACCTGTACTGTAGCCAGCCACCAGGGGGCGATCAAAGAGCCCGCAGCTTCACTTTTCAGGATGTGTGAAGCACACCCGGCAATAACACCGACAGTGTTGCCAACTTAGCGACTTTTCATACCCCCATAGCGACTTTTTTCCAAAAAAGCGAATAGTGACAAATCTAGCGACTTCTTGGCCAAGCCTTAGCGAGTCTCTTTGACTCACTGGTACTGCCACATGAGCACGAGATCTTGCTTTCACAGTGCACACACCTCTCTCTCTCTCTCTCTCTCTCTCTCAGTGAGCGGCAGAGAGGAGCAGCACTTTCAGTTAAAATAGACATGATGTTGCTTCTCTAACTTTACATGCAAATATAGCCGAAAACATGGCACAGGAATTGTCTTTGTCTTTACTTATGCTATGTGTATTTGATTTCATCAGACGACGGCTCGATTATAAATCAGAATTTTTGTGCAGATTAACATCTTGGAAGGGAGAGCTGGTTATGTAGTCTTAAAGGGCCACATTTCAGTCACTATTTCATATTTATCCCATTGACTGACAACAGAAACAGTAAATTATATAAATGAAAACCGTTTTATTGAGAATTTGGCCAAATTAAAA
The DNA here is from genome assembly GCF_001515645.1 of Sinocyclocheilus grahami. Taxonomy (NCBI): domain Eukaryota; kingdom Metazoa; phylum Chordata; class Actinopteri; order Cypriniformes; family Cyprinidae; genus Sinocyclocheilus; species Sinocyclocheilus grahami. The sequence goes on from NW_015505571.1 coordinate 163,543, forward strand.
TACAGTACGTGAGCACAGAGAGGCAAACAAATGTAAAAGGCAATACGATGCGATGACGTCATGAATACGCTAATTAGCGTATGACGTCATCTAGCGACTTTTCAAACTGGCTTTAGCTACTTTCCACTGAAAGAAGTTGGCAACACTGAACACAGATGTTCATATTCAAAATGACACATATTCCGTCAAGCAATTCAGCTTAGCTCAAATATTCATCTAATGAGTTAAGAGAAAAGAGCTAAACAAACTCCAAACAACAAATCTATAGAATTCCACTGTTGTAATCAATTACGACTGCTCCGTTATTACGTTTTACTTGCCGAAGCGGAGTAAATATAAGGTTGTCTGCACATCTGCGAGGCAGCTGCCGCCAGCCACAGTTTAGAGGTCACTGGGTTAGGACAGAACCTTCTGAAAAAAAGCCATCTAATCTCAGCTGTGAAGATTCCCTGGAAAATTAAACCGCAGTGTGCACTACACTGCGTTTCCGACTAAAAAGGGCCACTCCTACCCGCCCCACCCCCTCAAAGGATTCTGAATGATTAGTGATCCTTTCCTATACAGTGGGGGTCGATGGGAAGAGTAATAATTAAATTAGTCTCTAAGCTTAGCTCACTAGCTAACAGTCATGAAAGGAATCAGATATGTCTGTCCACACATGGCCAAGCATGCCAGGGTTACATTTAGCAAGAAAGGTGCATGATTTCAGGGAACATGTTGAGCATGTTGTTGGGTGGCTTTATGACATAACTCGAGATTTCTATTTATAACGTATTTGCAGACATCTGCCCTATAAAGTGCATTAGTGCCACCCATTTTTCAGCAGCGTTGGTTCCAGAAGCAGTTTTTCTATTGATTTCTATTAAAAAGTTTTCGTTAAAGCATTATTTTTTATTTGTCAATATAGTGTAGTATTTTGACAGCAAACCAAGATTGTCGTAATTGTGTCATTTGCAGTGCTTCATGGGAGTGATTTTGGCACAATTTGCAAGGTCTTTTGGCGCAATTCTGTGATTGGCGGAATTTTCTGTACAGAATCATGGGTAATGTAACAAATAAGAACAAGGCCATAAATTAAATTAAATATTAAACATACCAAAATAATGCGACCTGCACTTACCTACTTTATTAACTCAATAAACTGGATCGCTTTATGAGCCAAGCCCAAACAACAAACCCTTAATAAGACACTTGATAAGTGTTGCTTATAATAAGTAGACATGGCAACCCTTTAAGAACAGCTTTCCAAACATAAACAAAATATGATGGCTCTGTCGACGGTGATTTAGTCACTGAACATAATTCTTTCATCACAGTAATATTACTTCGGTCAAAAACAACATATCAAACAAGCAATATGCCAGAACGTTGCTATGGTTACCATGGTGTCAATCATCTCAGTTTCATAAGTGAGTTCTGTTCCGTACACACTAAACCAGGGGTCTCCATACTCTGTCCTGGAGGGCCGGTGTCCTGCAGAGTTTAGCTCCAACTTGCCTCAACACAACTGCCTGGAAGTTTCTAATATGACCTTGATTAGCTGGTTCAGGTGTGTTTAATTAGGGTTGGAGCTCTGCAGGACACCGGCCCTCCAGGACCGAGTTTATGGGATTCACTCCCGTATTTAAATGCAGTTGTCACTACTGAAACTTTACAGTGTGTATGTGGCCTCTGATTGGTGGAATTTTCTGTACAGAATCATGGGTAATATGGTTGTAATGTGGTGTTGCCCAGACAAGACAACCCTGAGGAGTTTTACCCAAATGTGGCTTCTCGTCAAAAACAATGCACGTTTTAGCAACCCCCGCCAAACCCCCCTGTGGATTAATCCAACGCGCCTCCGTTGGCATGACGGCCTCATAATTCACTACAGCCTTTCTCCCCTGGCAACAGAGAAATCAAATCAGATTGTAAATACTGCACATATTTCTATCGCTGCGATTTGCTCTTCCCCGGTTGGCGGTTTACTTGCAGTGATACTGATGGTCATTAAATCAATGCATCTGTAGTCCTGCCTGTAGCGCTGATTTGGGATCAGTGATAAGGAAATTACCTCTAGCTGTGACTGTGGGACTGATAACAGGTAAGTGCGTGGTCACTTTAATGGGGAGATTCAGTGCTTAATGTTGCGTGGAAAGGGCACCAATCTGAACATTCCTGTCTGGATTAATCACCTCAAACCCACCGCAACATCCTTATTAGATATTCCTTCAGATTTTACATTTCGGTATATCCTTTTATCATGTGACATTTGCATAGCCTCTTTTGAAAAGAAATGAGATGGGAGCCGCCAAATGAGACACGAATTCAGAGTTCAGCTCGTGGCACTTATGATAGGATCTTTAAAAATGCATGCAGCGGATAAAAAATATTTTCTGTGGAACAATACAAATGATGCACTATTATGAACCAGAAATCTGAGATATATGACTTTTGGAATGAAGTCTGGTCTATTTCACAGCGTACACAATTTGCTTTGTGATACGTCAACATGAAAAATGTGTTTTACAAATCATTAGTTTGTGTGTCTTTGCAAACTAAACTAAATATTACAACTTTTGTTTTCAGCTGATGAAATTTACTTTGATGACGAGTATTTTCAGCACAGTTGTGCAGGCTCCAATATTAATCATTTTACTTTTTTTATCTCTTAGAAATGCACATTTGACAGTAGCTTGAGTTGACAACAGTAGTAGCTTGAGTTAGGATGCAGAGTTATAATTCATTTATATTCATATAAATTTATAATTTATATTCATTATCAAAAACAGTAAAATCTTAAAAAATCATAACAACCTCGTTTTTATAGGATTAAATTGAATTATTCTGACTGTTTTATTAAAATTTACCACTGGTCTTCCATAGTAGCATACATTTAGATCATGATAACCACAGTTAAAACCACACATATAGCACCTCAATACCATGGTATAAATGTAACTACATGGTTTATAGGTATTTGTATGAAAAACAGTAGTCTATTTAGTATAGGCTAAATGCACAAACATTTACTCACAAAAAATACTGTAATTATATTCCATTACACCTTTAATGCATTTTATACTTTAATAATATAATAAAATTTGATACGAATCTCTCACATTTCTGCAACAATACCATGGTGCCGTTAGTGTTACTACAGTAAATCCATGTAAATGATGGCGATTTGTAGACTGAAAAGTCTTCTGACTGTATCGTTGCACAGTGTTTCTCCTGTTTGTCAGCGCTGTTTCATCCGGCTTTAAACTAGTTTAAATCTAGATCTCACAGTGCTGTTTAGTGTTGTGTGACAGAGACTCATCAGCGAGTAAACGCATCTGTTTTAGTGCTTCAAATGAGCCGCGCTATAACCTAAAATCGAACTGTTTTAAATACGACCATTTCACAACACTATAATGTACAGTATAAGAAGATATTTGCCAAAGATTCAATTTTACAGTTGTGTTTTTTACAGATTAACTAAGTGAGTATTAGATGATGACTAGATCATCTAAAATGTAGAAACTGTTATAAACATGTACACAAGAAATTGTGTATATTCAGCCAATCAGATTGAAGCTTGCAAATTTTGGACAGCTCTTGCCATTCTTCACTGTTTTTAATCATCAGTTTTAATCACTAACAGCCGTTTATCTCACACCTTACCACAGGTCTTCCATCCATTCACCATCACCCCTTTGTTTTCCATGACTTTAAGTTGGATGCCGGTGGAGCGGGATAATCTCTGAATCATGTCTAAGCTCGTGCCACTCCATTACCGATGGCAAGCCACACCTGTCTGCATTTCCCATATCGCTCTCTCTCATGCATTATAGCATTATATGAACCCCTGAGCATGTGACCCATTCTTTTGTCCACAACACAAGACCGTCTGCACCACATCTCTCTCCACCCATTACATTCAGAACTGTATTTCTGCTTATTTTTGCTGCTGCTTTGGTACGTGCTAGTTCTTATGTCCTTTTGTGACCGGTACGGCATACATTTATCTGCCACTGATATTAACGGACTCATTTGCCTCAGTGAATCATAGCACCTTGTGTTCCTCTACTATTAATAAAAGCCACCCTTTACCCACCATTCATGAGCAAAGCTCTCAAGGGGCCAACACTCTGTTTGTATTCCATATAATGAGGCAGTGCATGAATACGGTGCACTTTAATGAGCAGAGTATTATCTATTAAATACAAGGGGGAAAAACAGCCGGACATAAATGTAAAGCCACAGAGGGAAAAATAAAATAGTATATTGGTTCCAAATTAAGCCCAATTGTGTCACGTTAACTTAACAAGACAGGGAATAGCTGAAATACTACTCTAAATATTTGAATTATGTATGCAGATGGCAATATATGTAGTTTTATGCAAAAATTGAGCCAAAAGTCTGTGTTGAGAAAAATCTGTGTCTTGATACCTAAAATAGAACCGTCACAAACAAACTTCTTGTGTTGGCGCAGGGAATTATGGGTAACAGCAAAAACGCATGCACTGATACATACTTTAAAAATCCACCAAAAATAGTACTCCATCCCAGAACGGTCTTTTAAAACATGACTTGGGATATGCTAATCCTAATCTTGCATATAGGATGGATATTATGCAAATTGGGATTTAGCATGTTTGTTTGATTGCACCCCATTTCATGCAGTTTTCGGGCTTGGAGATGGAGGAGGACAACACAGATTAGCTTACTCTTAAATTTCTAATGGAAATTCAATTTCAGCCTGAGTTTTTGAAGGGAAACACAATGCTCTGTCCCTTTGCATTGAGATTTCGTTTCAAATAGGCAACTGAATGGCGATTTGTAGACTGAAAAGTCTTCTGACTGTATCGTTGCACAGTGTTTCTCCTGTTTGTCAGCGCTGTTTCATCCGGCTTTAAACTAGTTTAAATCTAGATCTCACAGTGCTGTTTAGTGTTGTGTGACAGAGACTCATCAGCGAGTAAACGCATCTGTTTTAGTGCTTCAAATGAGCCGCGCTATAACCTAAAATCGAACTGTTTTAAATACGACCATTTCACAACACTATAATGTACAGTATAAAAAGATATTTTCCAAAGATTCAATTTTACAGTTGTGTTTTTTACAGATTAACTAAGTGAGTATTAGATGATGACTAGATCATCTAAAATGTAGAAACTGTTATAAACATGTACACAAGAAATTGTGTATATTCAGCCAATCAGATTGAAGCTTGCAAATTTTGGACAGCTCTTGCCATTCTTCACTGTTTTTAATCATCAGTTTTAATCACTAACAGCCGTTTATCTCACACCTTACCACAGGTCTTCCATCCATTCACCATCACCCCTTTGTTTTCCATGACTTTAAGTTGGATGCCGGTGGAGCGGGATAATCTCTGAATCATGTCTAAGCTCGTGCCACTCCATTACCGATGGCAAGCCACACCTGTCTGCATTTCCCATATCGCTCTCTCTCATGCATTATAGCATTATATGAACCCCTGAGCATGTGACCCATTCTTTTGTCCACAACACAAGACCGTCTGCACCACATCTCTCTCCACCCATTACATTCAGAACTGTATTTCTGCTTATTTTTGCTGCTGCTTTGGTACGTGCTAGTTCTTATGTCCTTTTGTGACCGGTACGGCATACATTTATCTGCCACTGATATTAACGGACTCATTTGCCTCAGTGAATCATAGCACCTTGTGTTCCTCTACTATTAATAAAAGCCACCCTTTACCCACCATTCATGAGCAAAGCTCTCAAGGGGCCAACACTCTGTTTGTATTCCATATAATGAGGCAGTGCATGAATACGGTGCACTTTAATGAGCAGAGTATTATCTATTAAATACAAGGGGGAAAAACAGCCGGACATAAATGTAAAGCCACAGAGGGAAAAATAAAATAGTATATTGGTTCCAAATTAAGCCCAATTGTGTCACGTTAACTTAACAAGACAGGGAATAGCTGAAATACTACTCTAAATATTTGAATTATGTATGCAGATGGCAATATATGTAGTTTTATGCAAAAATTGAGCCAAAAGTCTGTGTTGAGAAAAATCTGTGTCTTGATACCTAAAATAGAACCGTCACAAACAAACTTCTTGTGTTGGCGCAGGGAATTATGGGTAACAGCAAAAACGCATGCACTGATACATACTTTAAAAATCCACCAAAAATAGTACTCCATCCCAGAACGGTCTTTTAAAACATGACTTGGGATATGCTAATCCTAATCTTGCATATAGGATGGATATTATGCAAATTGGGATTTAGCATGTTTGTTTGATTGCACCCCATTTCATGCAGTTTTCGGGCTTGGAGATGGAGGAGGACAACACAGATTAGCTTACTCTTAAATTTCTAATGGAAATTCAATTTCAGCCTGAGTTTTTGAAGGGAAACACAATGCTCTGTCCCTTTGCATTGAGATTTCGTTTCAAATAGGCAACTGAATGGGCAAAACAGAACAGCGTGAAGTTATACTGAAATAGACAAAGTTAGAAAGAATTTGACCTTTACAGATAAACACAAGCCCTGTTAATGCAGAGAAAAATCCTCCTGAAAGTATCAAACTTTCAATACTCAATGCCACTACAATTAACATTTCGTAAAATTTTAGTATCTACTTGATACTTGTCAGATACTTTTGACATTACTACTTTTGACATTTTTCAAAAAACAATCAAAAGGTTTGGAGAAATGATAGATAGATAGATAGATAGATAGATAGATAGATAGATAGATAGATAGAT
>NW_015505571.1:170866-171128 GCF_001515645.1 Sinocyclocheilus grahami
TTTTACTTAAATAATAAATTAAGAAAATGAAAGAAAAACTGTGCAACAAGTAGCCTAGTATGCAGAGTTTCGGTTCATTTTTGTGCTACGTGAAAGGAAACCAGACGGCAGACAGCGGCATCCTATTTTTCTTTAGGCTTATTTTACAAAAGCACAAAGATTTGTTTTTATTGTGAATGTACACAAATAAAAGCAAACCTTTTACAATTCCGATTATCTTTATGACTAAAAGGAGTAGTTGCTTCCACTGTTAGAAGGAAAA
>NW_015505571.1:171266-183827 GCF_001515645.1 Sinocyclocheilus grahami
GTTAAGCGTTATCACCGTACCGCCGTGATGTTATGCAAAACATTTTGTTTTACATGGATATTGGAATGCCAGTGAAGTAAGTTACATAATAAATAAAATTTTGGCTTTCGAATACATAGCGAATACGGAAACATTTGATTTAGTGTCCAATGAGAGACCCAACGTTGGTTTCAGTTTGGTTTTAGCCTAAATTAATTTGTTTTGGCTTGTCGTTTATATTGCTATAGCTTCTTATTTTTTTAATTCTTGTTCTTTTCTAAATACTGTTAATTGAAAGGATTTGTTGTGGAGTGAGGGGAACTAAAATAGCCTAGCTATGTTTACAGTGTTTATTATAATGTTTGTAAACATTTCGCGTCGGCATTAGGCCTATTTCTGAATGAAATAATAAAATGTGACTTATACGCGACTTGCGTTTTTTTTCTTCTAAAAAAACACAATTATTTATATACACGTAGCATATTTTAACCATGCAGCAAACCTTTTTAAATATTTTGATAAATTACTGAAAACATTTTTTTACTTTTTAAACCATTTAACTGATTGTATTAATCGGTCAAAAATTCTTACGGTCGGTTAATGGTTAAAATGAACATCCCTAACAGATAGATCGATTTTTGGTCACTGGTAACTTAAACAAAACTGAAATGATATACAACCAAACCCATAAACACATAGTATACCTAACAACACAGGAATCTGCTAAATATGATATTACATAAATACTCTGTGCCTTGTCAAAAGACTGTCATTTTATTACATGTATTTAGTAGAATATCAATGTGTAAGCCAGTAACAATCAGGTAAACATAGGAACATGAACACAGGAGACTGCATACAGCTACTGAGTACACTGTAATATGATACAGTGCCTTTCTATACCTGATACAAAAGCACCTCAAAGGCAGCTCACTCATCACTGCTTTTTGGTCGTCCCACTGTCCTGATAAATGTCCTCCACCCTGTTCTTCATTAAGAGCACAAATACACACAGGCATACAGCTCTGTACGTAGACACCTGGAGAACTGAGCAGCTGTCTTCAGCTATTCTTGTTCCCAGGCATGATGTCTTTATCTTGTAACGGACGAAATAATCATAAGTACACTGGAGGTAAGATTCCTTAGAGATCCTGACGTTATCTTTTCTTCCACCCTCTTATATGCACCATATCGGGCGGCTGCTAATTGCTCCAGCAATTAGAACGGACAGTTAAAGTAGAGGGTAATGAAAAAGCTCATGTGCGGAATTAAACAGGCCCTGCAGTGAGATTGTCCACACTGCAGACACATCAGGAAATGCACATGCACCTACGCAAGGCTGGCATATCACTCACGTGGTGCTATCTTCAGAGGGAACAAAACCTAATTGTGACCTTAAGACAAGGTCAGTGATGATGCATTATGCTAACACAATATAAGTCCTTTCTCTTTCACTTTCTCTAAGCTGTGTGCATCTCTCAGGTGAAAGAGTCTGACAATAGTCAGCTAGTCAATAAGACGTATTAGTAATGTCAATTAGTAAGGTTGACTAGTTTGTCTAGATTTTTTACATTTATGTATAACTAGTTATACAGTGTGCATGGTAAAACCCTCTCATAAAAGTTGCTCCATTTAAAGTAGACATTTGCATTTTTATTATGTCCGTTGCAGTCCATCTACCTGATTTCAAACATGGAAACACTTCAAACAACCCCTGTGAAACATGTCCGATCAGGTGAACCTCAAATCAATCCAAATCTATAAAATCTCAAATCTCAAAACTTAAACCCAACCAATTACAGAGCCATCTAAAGATTGATTTGTCGACTAGTCATTTAGGCAGCACATCAGCTAGTTGATTTTAAAAATAGGATCCTAGTTGACAGGATAGAAAGAGAAGGGATGAACCGAAGGGAATGCAAAGAAACAGAAAGGAATGAGACAGCATAGGATAGGATAGAAAAGGCAAAGAAAAAGGGATGTGAGAAGATATAAAAGGTCAGGATGGGTAAAGGAACAGGAAGGAACACATTAGGATAGGATAAAGCAGGGGTGTCAAACTCAATTCCTGGAGGTCCGGAGCCCTGCAGAGTTTAGATTCAAACCTAATTAAACACACCTAATCCAACTAATCAAGTCCTTCAGGCTTACTTGAAAACTACATGGTATGCGTGTTGGAGCAGGGTTGGAACAAAACTCTTCAGGGCTCCGGCCCTCCAGTTTGACACCCCTTGGATAGAGGGATGCAAAAAGATATGAAAGGGTAGAATAGGCAAAGAAACCAGAAGGGAGCTTTGATAGGACAGGACAGGACAGGACAGGACAGGACAGGACAGGACAGGATAGGATAGGACTAGGGATGTAACGATTCACTCAACTCACGATTCGATTCGATTCACGATTTTGATTTCACGGTTCGATTCACGATATATATATTTTTTTAACAAAATGAGATTTAAGACAAATTATAAATTAAATGTGTCCTTTTATTATTGCTTGGACAAAATGCTGCACATTTCTTTGTGAAATTGAAAATATAACACTATAATGATATACTAATATAGCACTTGCATATTACTGCTCTTTTGTTGGTTTTGATTGCTTCTATTGTCCTCATTTGTAAGTCGCTTTGGACAAAAGCGTCTGCTAATTGACAAAATTTTAATATAATGTAAATGTAAATAACAAAACTACATTGAAATTTTAAAACAAGCCCCAAATCAAATAAATAAGTAACACAAATAAACGAATGTTTATATATATATCTCTTCATATAAACAAACTAAGGCTTTGTCTGTGCTCTTTCCTTTTAAAATTAGAGGCAACCACTGCATTTTAATCATGATCCAAACAAAGATGCTGCATACAGGCAACATGAGCAGTTTTTAATCTAAATTAGATTGTGTGATTTTGAAATTTGAAGCAAAAACAGAATGGTTTGACTTCAGTTTTATGAAACTATACATAAAAATATCTGCATGAAACAGCGGATGAGCTGATTGCTAAACTTTTCTAAAGACAGTAAGTTCCCCTTAGAGATACATTCATATAAACTCCTACACCTAAATGAATCGTGATTTGTTTAGCATCTCAACCGATTTGAATAGTCACAAATTTGAATCGATTTTCAACCGGCTCACGGTAAATCATTACATCCCTAGATAGGACAGGATAGGAATAGAAAAAAGTTGCAAAAAGATATGAAAGGATAGAATAAGCAAAGAAGCAGGAAGGAATATGAAAACTTAGGGTAGGATAGGACAAAACCGGACAGGATAGGACAGTACAGGATAGGAAGAAAAAGAGATGTAAGAGGATAGGCAAAGAAATAGAAATAGATGTAAAAGCATCTAGGATAGGATATGACTGGATAAAAAAATGCGAGGAGGAGGAAAGCAAAAGGAAGACATGCGATAGGTTAGGATATGACAGAAAAAGTAAAAAAAAAATAAAAAAGCTGTGAAACCATTCCAAGACAGGAACGGAAAGGAAGTAGGCAAGCGGAGTAGAGTGAACGGCAGAAAGAGAGGCGGCGGAAGAGAGGCTGCTGCAGTTGTTGCTGGGTCAGCAACTTGTCACAGAAGAGCTCAACAGAGCACAGCAGTATTCCCAGCAGTAAACAGAGAACAGGCATGACATCTTCACTAGACGTTAGGGCTGGGCGATATGGGCAAAAATTCATATCTCTGTATTTTTTGGCCGATTTGCGATATACGGTATATATCTCGGTATTTTCGTTTTTTGTATTTGGATAAAAAAAAATCTGTATTTAATATATATATTTCACTTACTGCCCAATGTTGTCCAGCAAAACAATACATATTAAAGGCTATGAAAACAAATAATGTTAATGTATCTATGTAAGCCTTTATACTATGTGCAAAAAAGGGTTAAAATCACATTTCATTCTAACATTGTAACATTGCAATCTAAAAACAAAAATAAGGCTTTTAAAGTGGAAGTTAAATTCACTAAACTAAAAATGAAAATAAATGAGAACAAAAGCCCCATTACAGTCACTTTACAGTCAGTGCTGTCATAAAGATTGACTTACTTGTAGGTTTAAAATTCTACATGTCACATTTATTGTCCAACTACAAATATTTCAGCGAAATGTATATTTTAGTCAGAATTATTGCGCTCCTGTTTAACTGAGCTCTGTCTGTTTGGCGCGCATGCGCACGGCAGCTCTCGTTCACTGAAGTCTGTAGCGGAGAATCCCAAAGCAGAAGGCTCATGCACTTCTGACAGAAAAATTGAAATATTTTTATGACTTTCTAACATTTACAGAGGGAGAATATACCTGTGAAATGAAAGTTATGCATTAAGGAAAACAGCACATCTCAAACACATTAAACAGCGCGAGTAGCCTAGTGTCTCTGTCAGTGGCACATGCAGTCTTTCTGTCAGAGCATATGACGGGCCGAGCCGCTTAAACTATGTGAAACTATAAACTATACTGCGTCTTACCAGTTTACCAATCATACCAACTGGATTATGCACTTTCTCCGCAGCAGCTCAGTCTGTGGCCTCCGCTATATTTTCAGATGCGCTGGTATCAAACTACTGTATATCGATATAAACGGTATTGCCTCATATCGAATCGCTTGTAAAGAAAATATCGATATATCGTACAAACTCGATATACCGCCCAGCCCTACTAGACATTCACAAGGACATCATCCAGCCAGGTGATAACTGCACGTGACTGTCTGGAGATGATCTTTAGTTGTGCCTACCAGTCCATTCTTCTCCCATTGCATCCTTCCGTACATACAAGTTGAAATCATAATTCAGTCATTCAAAAGTCACAGCTACGAGTATCTATGAGAATAAATGTTCCAGCCATGGCGGCCATTCATTACCCGCAAATGCTGATTAAAAATCTTTCAATATCACAGAATCAATGCCTCCTCAGGAAGAACAGACAGACACCCATCGGCACCGGATCGATTTTTCGTTTCTTCTCTCTGCTTCATTCTGAATGAGCTGTGCAGTGAGCAATCTCTTAAGCAGCTCTGTCATTAACCTACGACTCTGGAGGGGACGGGCTGCCAAGTGGGGCTGTCCATGTGCTGATTGGTGGGGCAATCCCATCCAGCATGGCCTTGGGAGAGCCTCATGCTAATTCTCTTAATGGACTGGAGTCATGGTGACACTGCCAAAAGTAAAGTGGAGAACAGAACAACAGAAGGAGCTGAGGGATGCTGGCTGATTCAGAGAGGATGTGGCATGTGGTTTCTTGGTTAGTTAAAGCTGCACTATGTAATTTCTGCACAACTAGTGGCACTGAATTGAATTACAAAAATACCTTTCGCAAACATATGGTTCTAAAGGTCACTTAATTTTTCCAACAAAGAAATGGTTTCCAATTTTTTATTGACTGATTCCACTTGAAATGGCATTGTGTAACTAAAACCATTTTACAGATGTTTTATGTATTGTTTACGATTTACAATAGACGCGAATGTGAATTAGTTCTTTTTACAGTAGGAAGTTTATAAGAACTGCTGGTTTTAAAGTTTAGGCTGGTTTAAAGGGATAGTTCACCCAAAAATTCAACCGGAACTAACGCTACGCCTACGTCATCCGCTGAAAAGCCCCCTCTAGTGAATGTGCGTGCAACAGTTAGCGGAAGCTAGAGATTATGGTTTATAAAGTTTTAAATAAGGATATTTTCCTTACACAAACACATCGATTCACTTCAGAAGGCCTTTATTAACCCCCCGGAACCATGTGGAATAGGCATGGGTCGATTACCGGTTTCAAGGTATACCGCGATTTGAAAATGTCACGGTTTCAAAACCACTAACATTTTCCATTATACCGTTCCTGCCGTATGCACTATTTTTCATGTCTCTGCAAAGACAGAAAGTGTAGGAATCCCTCAGGTTGAGTGAGAGTAACACGACCCCTCCCCTTCCTGCTGGTGCGAGCAGTCAGTCACGTGTGTGTATTAGGGGTTAGGGGTGTGCCCGAAGCATGAAACAAATAACGCGTTCTATGGAGCCACTAAAAGGTTAGCCGCTTGCTAGCGGTAGCCTGTTGCATTACAGTACATGAAAGTTCACTTACCACATACACAGAGTAAGGAGAAATGTCTGATAGGATGATAGTGAATGATTTGCAGATCCTGAGCACCAATGACAAACATCTAATCTTGTCAAATGTGTGGTAAGTAGCCTACTGCCGCTCCCTGTGATCCTTGTGATCGCGAATCTCAAAAGTGAAAGTGAAAGTAAAATGAGAGCGTGCAATCAAAAGCGGTTTCAATAGCTGCTCCCTGATGCCCGCAATTTATATACAGTCGCCTATACTTACCCAACGATATAATTGCGAGAAAAAGTATTGAAATTTATTTTTTTATCCTCCCATCTTAGGCTATTTATTCCCTTTAGGGTTTCCGTAGTACACTTAATTTCCTTTCCGAACACGGAACTGGGATGCGGCGGATTGCGGGAGAGTGGGTGGTGGGGGAAGGAATCACGATGTCAGCTTAACATCGTGATGGCTGTCAGCCATCGGCGATGGATGATGGCATCGTCTATCGGCCCAACCCTAATCAGAATATACTGTTTTTGCTTCAAATAGGGTTATTATTAAATCAAATTATGTGTATGAAATTATATAACTAAATTATATGAAATGATATAAATTATATGTATATGAATTATATAATTAAAATTAAATAACTGTAATTACAAATTTAGGTTAAATAAAGATGTCAGTCTTTATTTTTTATTTTTTTTAGGACAGCAGTAGCTCTAGCAGCAAATCAACCATCCACATCAAAAGCTGCAGGACAGCCCACAATTCAGCAAACATTTCAGAAACAAATCAAGAAAAAAATAAACAAATACTGCTGTTCCAAATATTCTGTATGTTGCTCAAAAATCAAATATATTGTGTTCAGTGGAAAAGTTTTTTTTTTTTACCCAGACATTTAAAAAAAAAAATCTAATTTTAGAGCTGTAACAACATAACCGTGACATTTTTGCTTAAGTTTATCATACCGTCAAAATCTCATACCGGCCCATGCCTAATGTGGAGTACTTTTTATGGATGGATGGATGCACTTTATTGGACTTCAAGATCTCAACACCCATTCTCTGCCACGGAAGAGTCAGGACATTTTTTAATATAACTCCAATTGTATTCATCTGAAAGAAGAAAGCCATATACACCTAGGATGGCTTGAGGGTGAGTAAATAATGGGGTAATTTTTTTATTTTGGTGTGAACTATCCCTTTAAGCAAGCAGGTTTTATCCAGCGGGTTAGTTAAGCAAAATTGTGAACAATTAATAATTTTGAAATGCAAAAATGTGTGAAACATTCCAACAGACTCCTTAAATGGCGTAAACTGAATGAGAAAAAAGCCTTGCTTAACAGAAGCTTCAGATTTATCGACTCAGTTCAAAGTTTCACTTTCCCAGAGTTCACTTCCACACTGTGTGAACAGTAGCCTGAGGGAATCAGCCACTGCCCTTTTCCACAATGCCCCAGTGCACGAGAGACAGTATCTCATGATCTCCCACAGAAAATTAATGAAAGGACGACGTGTAAACACTTTCTCCAAGCCGTTTACCAGAGTCTTCTCAATACATGAGCAATCATACAAGCTGTGCCCTCAAAATCCATCAATGAAACCCCAAGAGCGTGTATCTGTTTCTTGTCTATACTACCAGCATGCATCCTCCGACCTCTGGGCTAAGGTCACAAAGGCTGCACAAAGCACTGACCCATGGGTCAAAACAGTTCATAAGGGCCAATATTTGTAATTGCAGTCTTTCTCCAGTGAACGTTAAGGTCAGGAGTAAACAGAGTAAACAGCTTGACTCAATACCATACTACTGAATAAATTCACCTCAGTGTGAAATTACTGCATTTTTTGTACCAATAGACTAAATTAACTTCTATTTTGTGACAGACCAGAAATGAAAAAAAGTGAAGAAAATGAAAGAAAACATCTGACAGAATGTGTCTATCTTGGCAGCTTTATTCATATTTACTGCATAAGAAAGGCTACATCTGGGAATATGAAACCTAGAAAGCGATATAAAATTAAATAGTATAACAAAAAAACAAAGCAATACACCAATCCTATCCAAGTGCATAGACAACTATGACTGCTATATTCCTGACCAGTGTAAATACTGTCTTCTGTGGTTCTATCAAAACATTTCTACGTTTGATTAAGTGGTCTGATGTGTCAACTTATGGCTCCACCAATGGCATTCAACAGCACAATGGAAGACATTGAAATCTTTGGAACTTCAGCATGTTAGTCATCCCACACTGTTCAAGCTACAAACAAGAACGTGACCTCAAACATGCAGCTTATAAGGAAACATGCTTTTGCTTTTCTAAATGACTTTACTTAATAAATTACCATAGTACAATACTGTATGCATGCATTGAAGGAGATACTTGAGCCATATCCAGAGATCAGAATATCACTTGGGGTGGACTATTTTGATTTGGGCCTGTAAGTAACCACCTAGCACTGCTCAGACCACACTAGCAAGCAATCACACAGAAATGCACTTAAAGTAGGGCCCTATGATTTCCGCGAAGCTTAAAACGGACGGAATTGCGGAATCCAGTAATAAAAATGGAATGTATTGCATAATGCGAAATTTGCCAAATTTTTTATGAATAAATCAAAAGTAGGTCAGTACACTTAAATCAAAACACAATATAGATTAATATCTGTAAATATTAAGCCGCAAAAATACTATTTAAATATGAATTCTGCATGTTCTGATGCAGTGATTGTCATGCGCATCTCGTCAGTAAAGCCGGTTCTGTGATTGGTAGTAAATCGCCATCACCTGCTTTCAGATGGAGCGGCATTTACTGCACAGAGCAGTAATTCACTGACAATTAGGCAATATCGCATTCATAATCGCATTCATAATTGCATTCGATTATGAACGCGATATTGCTTGTCAGTGAACTACGGCTCTGTGTATTAAATGCCGCTCCATCTGAAAGCAGGTGATGGCGATTTACTACCAATCACGGGACCGGCTTTACTCAAGAGATGCGCTTGACAATCGCATGCGATTAATTGCACAGCCCTAGTATGCAGTTGCTTCAAACTGGTATAAACATCATTCAGTGTAAATTGTGATAATCGTAATTAACAATCGCAATTACAATTTCAAGGGAATAATCAACAATTATGATTTTTGTCATAATCGTGCAACCCTAATTAGTCATTCCGTGAAACAGAATTTTGGTCATACTGCCCACCCCTAGTGGATCTGTATCCAAACCACATTTGATGTATCAATTCAGTCAAGCTGTCAGTGGTGAGAGTTAATATGTTTGCCGAAGAGAAACATGTAGGCTCCAAGATCTAACCAGCTGCAGCGCTGATTTCTACCTTGAAGTCCACATGAGTTTTCAGCACGTATAAATACCGCAGACGGTGATGATGATGGTGTAACAGCAGCATAAGTGGAGAAATAGTAATAACTTTATCTTTGACACGTTTGCCATCGCCAACATGTTCTCTGCAATCATAATCACCTTGATCCTTAACCTAATCAGCATCTGTCAAACATCAACAGCAACAATCTTCTAATAACAAGTCTCCAAGGTAAAATTCCTGGCAACTGTACAAATCTTCCAAAGTTGACCAAACAACGACTTCCATGACCGACCCATTTCCCAACACTCCTTGCTTCCTGAGCAGTAACCCAGCAACAGATCCACAACACAGCTATAGAGTCCCGTCTAATCACACAGCACCACCCGAACCCTCGGACACACTCTGTTGGTCTTCCCTTTTATTTTGCTTACTTCCAATCCCAGAACGAGCCCCCTCGGAGTGTCCTCCGACTGTGAGGAGAGGTGAGAGGAAATGAGTGGAGAGCTGGAAAATGTGAATGAGGGGGAGAGAATCATTCCAACAATGAGACCCATAGAGCCGCACCCTCCACCCCCCAGTGCCTTACACTTCTGCCAAGTTTAGTTCATCTGGAAAAACACTGGAAAAGAATGGCAAAATCAGTGGAGGTGTGGTTCTGGAACCGCATAGGCACTTGTGGGAAATATTCTGTCATCTTGATTTTGATGAGAGCTGGCATGCAACTACCATTATGCAACTACCACTAAAGGTTTTAGAGTATAGCGCTGTAAATACGCTGATGTCCCATGCTTTCCGGCATTATTTATATTCAATGGCACAATTTTCATCGATTGTACTTGACGTACGCATGCAAAATAGACCTTAACACACAATACCACATTGTCCTCTGCTACCATACACTACAAATCCACAGAGTACCAGAGCTGACAATAGCACAATCCACACCCGAGACCTTTCATAAGCAGCACCCGGCCAGACGATGAACCATTCAATGAGGACTCCTCACAAGGACAAGCCCGATTAACGTTCCTCTATTCAAGCCAGACGGCCCCACTGGGAACAAAAGATACAGCACTAGTTTTCTTCCTTTTATCTGCTGGCTTGTGAATGAAAAAAAAAGTTAATTTCAACTCCTCAAACCATAGTCAACACTGATCCTTGCAATTAAAATTATTGAAGGAGCTCATAAATTATCTTTGTGTTAAAGACAACATGATTCACAACGAAAATAACATCCATAATGTGGAGTATTCTTTATGAAATTATGTTATTCCCCTGAAACAAAGTCTTGGTTATGTCACCAGAATGGTTTTTAAGAAAGTAAGTTAGGTCCATTTGTATTTTCTGTTGTCTTTAAATAGAGAGTTCACTCAATTCTGTAATAATTTTCTCACCCTCATGCCATTCCAAACCTATATGTCTTTCTTTTTGCTGTGGAACACAAAATATTTTAAAGGATGTTTCAAGTGTTTTTTCATCCATTCAGTGAAATCAATCAAAGATTCTGTTATAAAAGGTACCCTGGGGAAGTGGGGGAAGTATGATGTCTCCTGGGTAACCCAGCCTACCAATGGAGAACCCAAAGGTTTAACTAAAATTAAACAGTACAGCTATAAAAAAACACCCACGGCTTCACGTTCATTTCTAGACAAACTCTACACTGATTTTCACCACTGACAATGAGCCATGAACTTTTTTGTCTCCTGGTCCATCAACAAAACATTTCCTGAGGAATTCCAACCAGGCCTGTTATTCTTGGAGATGAAACAACTGCAACAACAGAAAGAGGGAAAGCGCTTGCTAATTGATTTGCCGAGGGAAAGGGGAGTTGGTCTAGTTAATACAAGACAGCTTATCGTTTAGGGCTCTTGAATCATGTTAAAGGCAAGTTACTAGCTATTACAATGAATAACATTAAACTGGGCGAACATTAACTGGTTAGACTAACTTGCAAGAAGCTTTATCTCTCCATCCATTGTGTGTATAATGACTAGGCTTATTGTGCAGAAAACACCACGCTTTATCAGATCAGTATGGCTCAGTTCAGAACTCTTTATGTTTTGACTGAGCTGTCTTAATACGGTAAAAAACATTCATTTATCAAACCAAAACACATCAAACGAAACTGATACTAAACCAAGCAAATCAACCACAGCTCATTAAGATGCGAACTAATTACTCGGAATCAATTCCATAAGTGAAGTGAATAAATTTTTTTCAATTATAGGCTAACTAATGAAACATATGTAATAAACATTATAATCAAGAGCCTCAGAAATCAGCTACACAAAACGTCACCCAACAGAAACCATTTTAAAATGTTCAGTTTAGCTGCCAACATTATCGGTCTACCACCAGTATTTTTCCACTGTCCCAAAGAACATTACGATCCTATTGAATAATTAAGCGGGAATTGTGGAAAACTCTTCTTGAGAATTCTTGAGCTACATTAGATTTATTCACCCCAAAACCTATAGCTCACCTTAATTTTTTAATGTCTTTTTCTACAAAACATAAAAGGAGATATTTTGCAGAATGTTCAAGCTGCTCTTTTCCATATAAAAGTAAACTGGGACCAGTGACCGTCAAGATCCATAAAGGACAAAAAAGCATAAAACTATTCTTATGACTCATGAACTATTTGTTCTAAAGCAATACAATAGTGGAAGAGTGTAGGGATGTGCGATATTGACAAAAAATTATATC
The DNA here is from genome assembly GCF_001515645.1 of Sinocyclocheilus grahami. Taxonomy (NCBI): domain Eukaryota; kingdom Metazoa; phylum Chordata; class Actinopteri; order Cypriniformes; family Cyprinidae; genus Sinocyclocheilus; species Sinocyclocheilus grahami. Next base: position 183,329 of record NW_015505571.1, read on the forward strand.
TCAATATTTTATGGGATTTTATCGATAATGATAATTAGATGATATTTTGCTGAGTGTGTTATTGTGCTGGTACCTTAAGGACTGCCGAAGACAGCTGACTCCTAATGTTTTTAATATTCTTCATATTCTGTGTGGTGGTCAGTTCATACTGACAGAAATTAATCTTTTCCAATACGTTTAAACTGATTTTTGCATTATGGGCATTTTTACCTTTATAAAGCCATTTTTTCTAAAAGTGTCCATTATCTTTTGAGTAAAATTCTCACATTTAATCAAAGAATTAGAATAATAAGACATTTGGGCTGTTACCAAGCAAATTAAATCAACACAGAAGCTGCATCTGAAGTGGCATTTAGATGTATTTACACACATGTATTTTGTTTAATGCAAGACATGAATGCATTTAACCTGCAATTACAAATGCATAAATAATGCTTTGATATATGAAACATAAAACGTTGAATACTGATATTTGAAATGATTTAAAACATGAAAAAAA
>NW_015505571.1:184363-189994 GCF_001515645.1 Sinocyclocheilus grahami
CTGTGGCTGTATTCGGAATGATTTTTGTTGGCGAAATAGAGCAAAAACAAGCAATATGGTGTCTAAAACTTAAGTCTCTTAATTAACTTATTGTTTATTGAATTCAATGTCACATTTGTAATCATGGTAATTTTTGGAGAAAAACGGCACTCTTCGTGTGAAATTGAATAACTATATGAAGTGGTATAAATATATACATTTTCTGCCATCATGTCTTGATTTTGTGATCATTCTAAATGCATTTTAATAGACTGAATCATGCAGTGAAAGAAAACACACTAAATGCGCACACGCACTAGTCTAGACTTCACGTAATGTATGCGTGCACTCTGTAGGGATGTTTTGAATTGGTTTTGCAAAATACTCGATAATGTCAAATCACACATCGTTAAAACAACAATTACGATATTATCGCAGACGATATATATCGCACACCCCTAGAAGAGTGTAATACTAACTTACTCAAAAAACATCCCAAATATGGGCATCATAATCAGTCATAAAATATGCGAGAAGCAACATCAAATTGGGGTTCTGATGACCAAAGTTTCCATTTTGGATTAACTATACCATTAACTATAAATGGATGATTGATTTTAATCCTGGACTGATATCCTTTACCATATCGTTAGGATATCATAACATCATTAGCACCTTGCTAATGCCCAAGTAGTAAGGCCTACAGGCCTATTTAAGAGTATTAGTTTAATCTTAAAATGCTTATAGCCAGATTAGCCAACCATCCACAACAGTCAAACAACAATCTCCTGCCTTTTCACTATTTCAGTTTTGGAGGACAGCCCAAATATCCCAAGACATAATGGCCCAATGTAATCCAAAGCCATTTAATAATGATCCCCCCTTAACAGCAGGCCCGTGATCCAGCTAAAAAATACACACACACACACACACACACACAGAAAGCATGATTTTAATTACACTCTCTCTGTGAAAATACATAATACACAATACACAAATACATCTACAAGAGGTAAGCTGCTATGACTCACATAAATTACCCAATCATTACCTCATACAAGCTTCAGAGAAGTTTAGAATGAAGTTGGCTGCTGCTCCAGGTTTTTGCAGCATCTTGAAAGTGCTGCTTTCAGTGTACTTTTGTCTCAATCAATCAATCCATTATTAATGGGGCGCCACAGAATTTCTTAGTCCGATTAAAAGGAAATGCTCAGACTTAGCATTCATGCAACAGTTCTCTGAGCTCCTGTCTGATCTTGAAAAAGACCCACAACATGAATCAAACCATCATTTCTAACATTCAGAAAGCTCTATTTACTGAATTGCCCATAATTCAAAGCATGAGGTCACCAGGAGTATGAAACATATTTGGCAATAAGCAAAACACAGCTGCTTTGAGCTTGTGCTTTTCTAACAAGAAACGTGAGGAATCCTAATACTAGGGATGCCCAAAACATAATATTTTCAAAATTGACAAGTTAGTAGGTTGTTTTGTACAATTATGGTGGTGTTAGTCTGTTTAGACTATTGTTAACCTCAGACAGTATCAATGGTGACATGTATAGTGACACCTTATGAATATGTAGATATTAGTAGACAGTAGTAGCAATTCTTTAACAGAGACAAACTTAAAGACGCATTGTTTCTAAGAGTAAGTGTAAACTGTCTAAATGGCAGCAAGCTTGATAGCTGGTATGCTAAAAATATCAAAACGAAAAATTCAACCACTCAGTTGTTGGACTATTTCACGTACCACCAGCACAGAAACTGCGGTATCTTGTATGAAATATTTCTTTTTATTTGTTTTTTGGATCATCAAGAGTCAAAGCCAGCCTTCCTGACATGAATTTACATTTTCAGCTGATTGTTTCTTCCTCCATTTTATTCTCGTTTTGCCCTCTGCGTGTGGTGTCACTGGTGCCGTGGATTTTATCAGATGTAGCTGGCGAGCAAAAAGCTGCATCCCAGATTGTGACACTTAGAGGCAGAGCTAATTATAACCTCACATATGGGATATACAGCCAGAGGAAAGCAGGTGTTAGCTGTATTTTCTCCTTCCCGATGATATGGAAACAATTTTTTACAGTTTCACAACTTGAATAAGATTTCAGTTTAATGCAAAGAGCATGGCCAACTATAATTTCAAGCATGATTTCATACAAATCACTTGGCAAATTGACCAGTTTTTAAAAACCAACAGCAAGAATATGGATGTAATTGAACAATCTATACTCTAGATACACAATCACACATTTGATGTGGTCATACAAGCAATTCTGAGAGATATAAATAGGAAACTTGTTTTTGTTTTTTCCAAGATACATTGATGCTCACTACATCTTTACATCACCCATCTGAAAAAAAGAGGCTGAATATAATCAATACACATAATGAGCAATAACCTTTACATTTACCATCAAGCTCTCTGTCCATTAATCATGCATTTTAATTCCCATCGTACCCTTTCATCACAAAAACACACATCCTTTCTCTTGTGTCAGGTCAAGTCAGAGTACCAGAGACCTTTCCAACGGTCAGACTTCATGAATCAGAAGGAAGCAACCAAATTAGACTGTTTAAAGGAATAATGTGCCCAGAAATATCAGTAGCCCCTCACTGCAGAACACAAGATCCAGAGGGCGTGGTTGGATCCACATCTAGGGGGTGGAGATGAGTAGGTTTAGGGGTGGAGAGATGGGTGGGTTTAGGGATCAGGGGTTGGAGACAGGTAGGTATATGTAAGGTGGGAGGAGTTGGATCTGGATCCAACCACACCCCCTGGATCTTGTGTTCTGCAGTGAGGACCATCTCAGAAATATCAATCTCATTCATGGATGAATTGATATTAAAATTATGGCTGATACTGATAGGACAATGATTATTTTCATGTTATGGCCAACATTTAAATTATATAATTATTAATTATATTTAAATAAAACGTGAAAAAACGAAAGAATCATTTTAAAAGCTAAGTACTGTCTGAAAAATTTTATCTCAAAATTAATTTTCTAAAGATTATTATCAGTGTTAACGAATTAAATTATAAGTGTTAGTTAATGTTAGATGATGCAAAGGTATTCTAAATGTAAAAGTAGGAGAAATGAGCGTGAACAATGAAATATCCAATATCAGCCAATACCAAAAATGTAAATAAATTAATTTAATAAAATTTGGGTGAAATTTTCCTGTAAGAATCATTCAAGAAATAAAGATCTGTTCAAATCTGATAACAATCAATCTGAATAAATATTGCATCCACTATTACTTAGAAATGATATATCAATCATAAGTCATAAATAGGGATGCACGATATATCGGCCACCATATCGGTATCGGCCGATAAATGCTCATTTTTTCTGTTATCGGTATCGGCTAATATTAAAAGTTCAGCAGCTTGACCTCATATGACTGTGGCTAATCCAGCGCATACAGAAACATTCCTTTTTCCTGTCAAACATGCAGTGCTAATTTCCTTTTCCTTGCAGTAGTGACAGCAGCCTCCCTCAGTGCATCATCTGACACGGATTCAAAAAATTGCAATGCAATTTATGCTAAATAAATGCTAAAGTTAATGCATTCCCAGTCAACACAAACTTAATTGTTTTATAAAAGCAACTAAGCTGGTAGCAACAAGGGCATGATTGAATGAGATTGTTAAAACTATGTATGTCAAAGTGCATATTATTTGTGTCACAGTCACACTGCATGCGCCATCCTGCCTCACGTAACTCAGCTCGTGCACGTGATAGCGGTGGCAAAGAAATTAAATGCACTTTCATTCAATCGGATTACATTTAAACTGTATTGATTGCACCAAATGATCAAATCCAGATCTATTGATCTGGCTTAAACTGATTATGCCAAATATGAAAACATGATCATCTTCGCTAGTTCAGTCTCTTATATACTAATATTCACCGCTCTAACATAATGTTCATTCATTCATTGTGAGCTGTCATGTCTTTGAAGTACAGTACGGATTCCAAGGGGTGTGGCACTGCACTGGAGAAAAACACGGATTTCTTCAAAGAGCCTGAACTGCCTTATATGGATATGACTTCAGTTCCACACAGTCTATATATCCATTTATATGTGATTACCTAAGACAATAATCCATTTCAGGCTATTAACAGTCGAGAAGACTGCCATTAAAGTGCATATAGCTTGTGATGCTTTGATATTGCTTGCTGAAAAACAGAGGTGCGTGTTACTCTAAAGCAAACATGAATACATTATGTTGTAGGGAAGAATGCATTTTGTAGTCAGGGTTCAATGCATCACCTTGTGATAGATTTGTTACCTGCCTATAGCTTTCCTTAGCTTATCACAACAATGTTTGTTATAATGTGCTTGCAATCAAGCAGCTATTGGACTAATATGACAGTTTAATATAACGGCAGTTACAATTAATCTACAAATTACCACAAGCCATGTTCTTGATACAACAGTACAGCTTCAAGACACACATTCCATCACGGATATTACATAAACAATTAAAACCTACCAAATTTATCATATCACATATAGTCTTTTTTTAATTCAACATGGCTGCTTGAAGCAGATGAAATATCAAGGGTGTGGCCTATTATTTTACTATAAAGAAAGTAAAAAAAATCCCTGAATAAGTAATTTTGAAATATGTACATATATGTAGATCATAACTACACTCAGTTAAGTTGGGATTTTTCTGTATTTTATTATTTATTATTTTATTAGTTTTATTAATAACGTTATTTATTATCATTTCATTTGGTCAGTTTGTTTTCAGTTTGGTTTATATGAAGTTTAGCGAAAAAATGTGTAAAAAGTGTAAAGAATAAAATAGATTAAACTACATAAATAGATTAATAAACTAAATAAATAAATAATACATCAAACAGTACAGTACTATAGTGAGTAGAACAAAAATAGGTTGATAAAATAACAAACAGATCTATATAAATAAATTCATTAAAATAAAATAATAAAAAACAAACATCTAAATTAATATAGTGTGTAGAAACAATATTAATGTAACGATGGAAGCTAAATACTTAAATATACTTAAAATATTTTATACATAATATACATTTTTTCACAGTATAAATTGGGTCTTTTGACATGAAAATACATAGCTGCCTTTTAAATGTTATTACGTGTTCCCTGGCATGAGGATGAAAATAAAAGAAAATATTTAAACACCCTGATTAAAAACACAATTAATCCACATCTTCAATAAAATTGTTTTTTGAAACACCTTTTATTAAAACTAGATTTGTGGGCTTATATGTTTTATTAGTAAAACATTTCTTTTATTCAGCAATTAAAGCAACTTACGTTTCGCCCAATCAGTCAAATTCTGGGTTCCCTCCAAAATCCTCTTACGCAATCAGCTTGCTCAGCAGTTTTCGACTCATTAAGAGTCGAATGTGTTCGAATCAAAAGGTTCCGTTAAAGGGGTCATATGATGCGATTTCAAGTTTTCCTTTCTCTTTGGAGTGTTACAAGCTGATTGTGAATAGATAAGATCCCTGAAGTTGCAAAGACTAAAGTCTCAAAACCAAAGAGATATTCTTTATCAAAGTTAAGACTCTGCCACGCCCCCCTAAAACGGCTCATTCTAACACGCCCCCACATATCTACCTCACTATGTGGAAATATTAGCATAATGCC
>NW_015505571.1:190022-198942 GCF_001515645.1 Sinocyclocheilus grahami
GTCAGCTGTCTTAACCGCGGCTTGTGTACTGCATCATTACTGTGTCTGTTCCCCTTTCGGGCTTGAACTGATGGTAAAACTAATGACATTATTTAGTAATATTTATTATTATTTTGAAAGATGAAGCTCGTGATTATGGTAAGGGGCGTTACATTTCCGACGAGTGCTTGCGGTGTTCGGCCAATCACAATGCACTGGGTCAGCTGGCCAATCAGAGCAGACTGCGCTTGTCGGAAGGAGGGACTTTGTAGAAAACGAAGCGAGAGGCGGGGCATAGAGGACCTACAATAATGTACAGTATTTGAAAAATAATGTGTTTTTTGAACATTAAAGCATGTCAACATATTCTGTTACACCAAATACACCAAATAATGATCTTTAAAAAAAGCATTTGACCCCTTTAAACAGTCAGTGAGTAGTTAACTCGGATCACTGCGACTCGGTCAGGTTCGAGGAAAACGCCATGAATTCGAACGGAACCTAAGACTAACGTACTACTCTTAGTATTTATGTGATGTACAGTAAATATATGGCATAAATAAAAACGACAATATGCTATTCTATTTCAAAGTCAATCACGGTTCTGGGTTCAGTAAGTCGCCGAGTTTTTGACTCAAGAGGCGCTGGGACCGATTCTTTCAGACCAGTTTTGTGAACCGGTTCAATGAAAAGATCCGAATAACAAAAAGGGGTCGTTCACATCGCTACATTTAAGTCTTTTGCGTTGGCACCTTGCATGTAAATAGGCCGTAGGCTACATCATTTCCAAAGACATCCATCCATCATCTGGGAGAGAGAGGCTACGCGACCCCGTTCCTCGATGTCAATACCAACCCAAAATCCGCGTGACTTCCAACAATATATATATCCAGAAAAGGTAAAACTGTGTTTTGAGAAACTGTGAGAATAGCTGAAATTATCCTTACGAGAATAACATATTTAAAAATGTCAACAGGCGAAATTATGACAGATTATCAATATGCACGGTAAATCCATAAGCATGCGAGAAAGAATAAATTACTGGCTTCAAATTCACTGACAGATTGCAGAATTCAAACATCACGCCGCACGAGACTCAACACCGCCCATTCATTCGGCTCCATCATAACATGTCCACCATAAATCAACACCAAAGCGGCTTGAACTCAGAGCGAAAGAGGAACTACACGTGCGATGCCTCAAAAAACGGCTCATTTGCAAATAAGAAAAGGGGAAATATCAGGATTTCTTACCTGAAAGGCAGCACGCGCTCTCGTGCGCGAGAGATGATTGAATTGATTTAGAGGCAGCGCGAGCTGAGCTGCGGTCCTGCCTCTGGAACACGAAGCCCCGCCCCTCTTGTTACTAGGGTCCCCTATAGAGCCGATAGGATGTTCAGATAAATCCTTCAGCTGAAGTGCGATTATCGAACGATTCGTTGTCTACACACCCAGATATTAAACTACAGGCGTACATGCATGCCTTTGTGTGTGTACGCGCGCACAACTTGAGTTTATCTCTAAACCTGGACCTTTAAATGTGCATAGTGAAGAAGCAGGAATAATTGGCAATATCCACTAAATCAAAACCAAGATATGAAAATTCGTGTGATATGTATGTATGTATGTGTATGTGTATAAATATATATATATATATACATACATACATACATACACACACACACACACACACACACTGTAAAATATTGTGTGTGTGTGTATGACTGTTTATTTTTATTTAAATATATAAAAAAAATATATAATTTAATGGTAGCAAATTAATAATTGTTACATAAAAAATATATATTTTAGACAACAGTAAAATATTGTGTGTGTGTGTATGACTGTTTATTTTTATTTAAATATATAAAAAAATATATAATTTAATGGTAGCAAATTAATAATTGTTACATAAAAAATATATATTTTAGACAACATGTACAAAAATGTTTACACAATATATTTACACAACTGTCTGTACATTTTGAAACTGTGAAAATAATGCAAAATATCTTCCATTTCTGTTTTCAGCAGATGCTGATATTCCCAGAAAGGCCAAATATCAGTCCACCTGCACTGAATATATATTATAAATTAAATGAAAATATATAATAAATATTTTATACATAATTGTTTTTGCAAATATTTTAAACAATATTTACACAAACAAACAAATAAATAAATAAGAGAGAGAGAGTCTACGCTCTAATCTAGAACTGTGGAAATAATGCAAAAATAATTTCAATTTCTGTTTTTAGCAGATCCAGACATTCTCAGAATGGCCAAAAATCAGACAAATATCATTCCATCTGCACTCAAATTATTTTGAAACAATTTTCACACAGAATGTTTTTTTTATTACTAATAATTACATAGAAATGGCAAGTAACACGCATAATTAATCCTGAAATTTTGAAGTACAAAAAGTTTTTTTTTGTAGAAAGACTGAAACAGTATTTTTGGTAAAACCTACTCTTAATAATATTTGCTTTATCTATAATTTTTTTTAAATCATGTTTTTACAGTGTGTACTAATCGAAATGTGTATTACTGATATTGTGTGTTATTAACTACTGATACCTTTTTGTTTTTTGTTTTTTTTGATGAAGGCTCCATTACTGAGGCTAGTTAATATCTGAGACAATATACACTGTGTCAGTCTGAGATAATGTACTCTCAGATGCATAATATTTAACTTAACATTTGAGTGTTGCTTTTACAACTTAAATGTAGAAAATAGGCTAGGAGTCTCACTTTCAGAGAGATGCTCTGGTTCAGTATGTTAGTGATACTCGGAGAGAGCTGTCATCAAACATTTATAGGCCGGTCCCTGAAGACTTCACAGACGTCTGTCTGCAGTCTGTCTTGTACATAGTGTGACCTTTATTGCAGTGACCAGTCTGGGACGTTATGAAGTATGTATGGAGTATTTCTCCTGAGGCGTATGGTCTCATATGAGCTCTGATTTGGTTTCTGTTGGTCTTTGTGTGTGTGTGTGTGTGTGTGTGTGTGTGTGTGTGTGTGTGTGCGTGCGTGCGCACACTGTAGCTCATCTGGAACTGTGGCTGTAACTGATAGTGTTGTCGTGGTGATAGATCTTGAACTGCTGCTTGTGTTCATGATGAATATGCAAGCACTGCTAATGAGGCTAATAAAGCAGAAAATTAGATGTCTTATTAGAGGTTATGTACTGTCAAATGCAAAAAAGAAAGAATTAAAAGGTGTGTGAGTAGTACTCATAGATGGACCAAAGGAAAACACCAAGAACTCTATTTTTACAACACTGCCTACCAGCATCCCATATATATCTGCATCTGTTGCTGAATCAATACTTTGTTTTTATTCATTTATTTATGTTTATTGTATTTGTATTTTGTGTTCTACTATATTTTTAATGTATAGTCTTTGCCATGAAATAGCCTGTGAAGCTGATGTGGCAATAAACTTAAATTAAACTGAACTGTTGCTGAGTCAGTTGATAAAGGAGATTTTAATATTTTTTCCAAATTTGTTTAGATTTAAAACACACACACACACACACACACACTTAAGACTTATTTAATGTTTTTCACATATTTATACTATTTTATAATATATATTTTACAATATTTTAAAACAGTATAATATCTGTAATTATTTAAATTAATAGTTTATACACACACACATTCTTATTTAATATTTATTGTTACATGTATTTATAACATTTTAAAATGTAAATGATTGAAACCAATATACACACAGACACGGACATACACTTTAATATTTATTGTATTACATATAATATTTTATTTATATAGATATTATTTGAAATTATTTAAGTTAATTATGTTGCCTATACATACATAAAAATAGCAGCCCCCCCCCCAAAAAAAACATATTCGCAATATATAGGCTACTAATTAAATTTTATATGTAATTTTATCATTTTTATACAAACACACACATACACACACAGAGATTATTTATACAGATTTTAATTGATTATGTTTTATATATATATAGCCAGTATATAGTAGGCTACTATGTAATTTACAGATTAGATAGATCTAGATATCTACAATAATCTACCATATTTATTGTTGTTTATTTTGCTAAATATATTGTGGATTAACCAAAACAAAGGAAATGTAACTAAAGAAGCAGTCATCAACAGTCATCATCAGCGCAGTCAGCTTACCTTCATGCACCTGTGACCTCAAAGTGTCATTTGATGGATAAGCTTTAGACACCATAACTGACAGGATGCTGTTCTCTAGTGTTCACACTGAAAACGGCAGTTTTCAAGCCTGGCCCTGTTTTCCATGCTATATAAATATATGGTTAGAGGCCCTCTTTTCCTTTAATGGGTTATGGGTTGTTTTTGGAGCAGTATAGTGAAACAGTTCTCAGGGTGGTATTCAGAGATCGCATTTAAAGGTGACCCTAAAACACATGATGTTCATTACATGGTGAGCCATGATAATCATTAAAACCAGCTGCTGCTTGCAGGCAAGGGACCCATTTGATAGAAGAAAAACAGGAGGAACTGTGAATGGTGTGTGGTGTGCAAACATCTTCGCTTCTCTGAGAATTACAGTGGTTGCAAAAATGCACTGTATTTCAATCAGATTTCCTTATAATTATCATTTTTAATATTAATTATCATTTTATTATGTTATAGTAGAATTGTATTATATGCACTGTGGTTTTTTAATTTAGTTAAAAAGTACAGTTAAATTACAGTTAAATAAGTTTTATTGAAATTTTTTTTTTTCAATAAAAAAACAAAAAACAAAATTCTTAAGTAAAATAACTATAATTTAAGATTAGCCACAAAGATTAGCAATTTTGTTGATGCATGAAAATCCATTCATTTGAAGAATAATTAGTTAGTTCAATTAGCTTAAAGTTGCCCATTTGTGGCTATTTGGCCTAATGCAGTGCTGTCTTCACTCAATTAAAGTGCACTAATTTTAAGAAAAGCCACCAAACTGGTCTGGGATCAGCAGAGGGTGACTTCTGCTGCGGTATATCACACAATCCTATGTGGCAATTATTTCCTGTACAGCTGTTCATAATCTCTAAATGACTTCTAAGTGCTGCTTAAAAACTTTTATCAACATTGAAGCACTTGTTTACTTCATGATTTTCAAACATTAAACTGCTGTTGAGGCATTAAATATTTCTCAATGTGATCACAGCAGTTCTTAGAAACCATCAGAAAATCATCACCACACTCTAGCTAGGATCATTACGGCTATCCACTTCTCTGATTCTCTAAGGTTACTGCAATACCCCCCTTGAACTTCGACCATGAGCTAACAGTCAACAAAGACATAAATGCCAGGCAAATAGACAGCTGTAGTTTGACAGATATACTTGATATCAGCTATGTGAAGCTACATAACCTAACGCTACTCTGCACACATTTTATCAAAGCAAATATTTAGGAAATGTCTGTTGGAATAAGACTGATATGATATTACAGAAATGTTAATATTAGAGAACAATATGGCAAATTCCAACATACTAATTTTGCAACAACATACTAATTTTCCTGCCACAAGAGGGCATCGCTGAAATGTCTGTTTTTGTTATGCCCTTCAACATCTTGCCAATATAGCGCTCTTCTATATTTCTGTTATTATTATTTTCTTATATAAATTCATGATCTTATGCATTATCGGGTCATTAAGCATAATCATTGTGAGATTGTGATTGTGCATGTAAACATTTATTTTGAGGCTGAAAAAATGAAATAAACAGTGTTGACAACTAGCATATCTGCTATTCTTTGCTTTATACATGTTTCTGTTGTTTCAGCTTGAGGACTAACTAACAGTTCAGCCAATATGAATATCTCTATGAAATGAATAGCAAAATAGCCAAAAACATTTCATTATAAATGATTTGTCTTACACCAATCATTCAGTCAGCAGGCCCCTTTCCATTAGAGTTTTATAGGATGTAACTAGGGACTATTGTGCCTAGCTTGTGAATGAGTGTTTGTAAGCTCAGTAAATTTGCTTTAGACCTTTATATTTGCTGACCCAGATACCTCAAAGGCTACATTCCGTCATTGGTATATCCATTATTGTCGTCTTTGCATAAAAAAAGCCAGAGGCATTTGGATTTGCATCATTTAAAATTATCATTAACCTATAACCCACATCTAATATCACAATTCTCACACAGAGTAACGGAAAGTCAAACACACACACATACCTTTGTTTTATCAACCAAATGTGTTGGATTTCATTGCAATTTGCTTATCAGACTGGCCTTTACCTTTGCCAGCTTTGGGTTGCTTAGATTAAAGTGGTGTGGCTTGCGAGTTTCTATAGGAACCAGTAGCCTTGAAAAAAGGGCAGCCCTCTCTCACCACTCGAGGGTGTGTTCGAATAGCCCTTCTCCCCGCCCACAGTGCTGTTCTGCATAAAAGGCCAGGAGCCCTTCACATGAGTCACAAAGACAAGCTGGTCTAACAGGAGAGCGTCTGAGCCTGCTGGTTAGAGAGTTTCAGCTATCACCCTGAAGACCCTGTTTAATGCAGTGTATAGATCAAAGCCCTGTCTGAACAGATGCTCAAGACCTCCACTGGAGAACCAGGTACACAAGGTAAGCAGCATTCAAAATCTTTTAGCTACATGACACAAACTTTTGACATTTTAATTACTGCACAATTTTGGAATAAATCTAAGTGGACTAGTACTTGTGCAGACTTATAACTGCAGAACCTTCCACCTTCGCAGAGTTTCTATTCTGAGTCCAAACGGAATTCCCATGTGGGTTGTAGAGAAGATCCGAGTGTCCGTTGAAAGGACCAACCTGCCACTTCCCATAACGGAATACAGCTTCAGAATCGGAGACATCATGTTTGGAGACAAGTCATCCATTGACAAAGCCAAGAAAGTCTTGCTGTGTCCAAACATCATTACCCCGGACACTATCCCAGAGTTCTGCATTCCCCGCAAGATCTCAACTCCAGTGGAGGGCAAGAGTATGGAGCAGGGGAGACCGGCTCCATGTATCCGAGTGTTTCTGTGTGAGAAGGGAAGTCCAAAGAGAGAGGTCATTGCCAAAGAGCTTCCCAATAACCATATAATCCAGGTGGAGAGTGTTGATGATGGGCCATTTGACAATGGCTGTAGTGATGAGGAAACCACCAATGCTGATCCTCAAAGCCAGGCTGCACTTTCCCTGCCCCACTTAGCTAAAGCTCAAACCTGCTATGGCTTTTGCACCTTGCTGGAAAGTCCCCACACCAGGAGAAAGGAGTCCCTCTTCCACAACGACCCTAACTCGAGTGGAATCCCCTTGGTTCTTCCCCGGAGTAGATCAAGCACTTGTTCCAAATCTTCCCTGAAAGCTTCCCCCATCTTGTCATCTTCATCCTCCCCTTCTTCCTTCAGCCTGAACACTATTACTTCCAGACTTTCTCCTAAAGGCTTCGCCCTGCACCGACAGGGAACTCTGGATAGCGATACTACTTCCTCTGCAGAATCCTCCCCCTTCAGTTCTCCTCTCCTGAACAGATGCCCGCAAAAACCTTCTCTCCTGAAAGCACTTAACCATGAGAAACTACTCTACCGCAACCTCCGGAAGGTTGCCATGTCCAGAAACAATTCCCTATCAACGGATGAGGGTAGTTCCACAGACAACAGCCCCAGCATCATGAGAAGAGCATCTGAAGACCTTGTTGAACCTCTCCCGTGTGGGTTCAGCCTGGCACCTCCGGCTATCTTCCCCATGGACTTGGTTCTGCACCGGGAGAGGGTGTTGAAGGAGAATTTGGTGCCTGTAGGAAGGGACGGGACCTTGCGCCTTTCGGCAGAGTACTGCCCTGAAAACCAGAGACTGCGTGTCCGCCTCATAAGTGCAGAAGGCCTGTACGCTCTGTCGGTGGACCCTAAAAGCATTAACTGCAGCGTCAGCCTCTCTCTCATGCCAGGAAAAGTCCAGAAACAGCGCAGCACGGTCATTAGGAAGAGCCGCAATCCGATCTTTAATGAGGACTTTTTCTTTGACAGTATACTGGAGGATGATCTCTGCCAGAGGTTGCTTCGATTCAAAGTCGTTAACAAGATGTCCACCATGAAAAGAGACTATATTCTGGGCAACTGTGATCTTCCTCTTACTAGCATTGTCAAATTATAAATCCAACTGATCCAAATTGCCTATTTTATTGTGTGGGAGTGTGTGCATGCATGTATTTGTATGTATTATGTAAAGTGTTATTTATTGCCAAATCTGTTTATCTGCCAAAGACAAAACAATTTTTTTTATTAAACGACAAAAACTATATCAGTCTGGTGGTCTTTTGTTCTCGACGGGAAGCATAATTTTAAGGATTCAGTCAACAAATAATCTTTTATTCATGATGAGAACAGCTGTGACTGAATCAAAGCACGGTGGTCTTAAAAGCTTCCGTAATGGCCTCCATTTTTCCCTTGTCTCATCTTGAGCGACTTGATTGCCACTACACTCTGAAACGTAGCTGTTTACATGTAACAAGATTTTTAAATACAATATACAAATTGATCAAATTGATGGAGAAAACACTAAACAATTGCTCTTGTGGCAGACAAAAACATATTTGTATCAGTCAGAAAATGAGGCTGCTGTTTTAATTATTACCTTAGGCAAGATATAACTGGTAAAGTTAATCAATGGCTTCCATTATTCCCCTCACAGAGGCATATTTTGGGGATTAAAAGTTAGTGGGGTGGGTGTTATTGGGGATTACAGTAGGAGCACCTGTGAGACTTCAGTAATATCTAAATGGTGGGACTTACCATTCACTGATCTTTCATTGTAGGAGGTAAATAATAGTCAGCACTGATTGCAAAAGAACTCCCCTTCTCTGATTTCCTCTAAACCTGTTGTTTCCTGCTGACCTTTGCAGGGATTATAAATACCTGGAGTAATTTGAGACAGAGATGGCTCATTCTCATCCCCCCCCC
>NW_015505571.1:199152-207906 GCF_001515645.1 Sinocyclocheilus grahami
TTCAAACGGGCTTGCTGCCTAGGCCAAGGCTTGCCACCTAGGCAAACATTTAGCATTGAGTTGAAGGAAGGTTATGATTTTCCACAGGTCTAGAACCAGTTAATCCCACTTAACTCTTGATCTTAACCACTTCTGATTCCAGATCGATATGAAAGACTGATTTCTGAGTATACTAATGAAACAGTCTGGTTTTGGGTAAAAGGATAGTGGAATTCATCCTCACATGCAGTTTGCACTTCAAAATGGCAAACTCCATTAAAAATGGCATAGAATTGCTTCAGTCATTAGTTAGCAGTCACAGAATACATCGCATAAGAGACCCGGGAATTATAACTGTTTTTGTCAAACTCAACCGTCTCTGATCATTTAACTTTAGTGTGAATATAAAGTGCTGTTTCCTGTGCAAAAGCACTTTGATCACATAACACCCTGAAGCACATGGGTTTGTCATGTGCTTCGCTGGCAGAACTGTCGCGTTTATGCATGTGCAGGAATACTTGAAAACAAAACCATGTACAGCCTGCTCTGGGTTATGTGCGTTCTTAATGATATCAATATGCAGAAAGAGAGATATTAGTAGAAATTAATGAAAGAGGGAAGTCAGGCCTCTTAACATATACATGCTCGTCCATATCAATAACCATGAGAATATTCATTACATGCTTGACAGATGGTCATGGATGACTGTTTGAATCATTTCATTAAGAATAATCTAATACGAGTCATGTTTAGAGGGCAATTCATTAATCAATTAACTCTATACATAATTAATTATTGCATATATTTTTGGGTTGTTTGCTTAAAAAAAACAATAAAATGCATTTAGTTATTATTTAAAATGATAAAAAAAATGCAGTTCTAAACTAGATTTGTTCATGTTCTGAATGAACTTTGTTTGCCTGTGTAAAACATTCAATGCTAGGATGTTGTGGGTGGTTTCCAGGGTGTTGCTATGTAGTTGCTAGGGTGTTCTAAGTGGTTGCTAGGGATGTTTCTGTGTAGTTTCATGGCGGTTCCGGGTTGTTGCTAGGTGTAGTTCGGGTGCCTCTTTCAGTGTATGTTTTTGTGACTTTTCTTGTCTGTTTTATTGTCTGCCAGGCAAAAATCAAAGTCTAATCACGTCGACACATGTTAGTAAAATTGTATAATTATAATTCATTAAGTACCATAAATAACTACTGGAAATGCATGTAAAATCATTGAACAGCACCACAGATTTGCTATAACTTATTTTCTTACTGCCACAGTGCAAGAAATGACACCCTGAATCATCCCTGACTGTGACAATTGCACAAGTCCTGTACTGTATATAGAGATGGTGGTTTTACCTTATTCACGATTTTCCAGAAAGTCCAGGTTTACTTTATGGGGAAAAGAGAGAAAGAGCTGACTGTTGCCAGGCAACTCCTTTCAGCATGGTTAGGCCCAACGTCTTGCCACGTCGAGCTCTGCACAGTTAGACACTGTCAACAGCAATCACTGCTATTTGTTTGGCCTTCCAGATGAATTAACTGTTCTTTTCTGTCCACGTTCTACAGTGTAGAGCATTTTCTGATTATTGTTCAGTATTATTGTTATTATGCTCTCAAATTAAATTATGCATTTGATATGTGAGCAATCAGCCTGGCCGAGCACATCTGCTTTGGCATCAGTCAAAGTAGATTTCATTATCCAGCCGCTTATTTTATGCGTAATTTCTCTATTTGAAACCAGTGTTTGTGACAGGCAAAAACATTGGTTTGATCACATTTTTTACTAAATACATCCACTGAATGTGTCTCTGCATTGGCTATCAAGAGTTAATTTAATTTATTAATGTCTCTTTGCTTGTATTTCCACTTAGCTAAGAGGCCCAAAGTACGGTTGTTACCTCAGCAGTCTATTTATTAATAGTCTGGCTGGTTGTTTTTAGAGAAAGCAGACAGAACCATAAACTTATATTCTGGAGTGATATGCATTGCTTTCAGCAGTGCTGATCTATCATTAGGAGCATCTGTTGCTATTTTAAGTCAGTGATATCTGTGGTTAAATATTAAGCTAAAAGCTCTTAGGCTCTTGGGATGAGTGCTATAAAGGACTGAGAAATCTGCAATGAAAATGCAAACTAAGACAAAAATTAATTTTTTTTGTCTGCCATTAGTTTTAAAGGTTAAAAGTTAAAAGTAAAGGTTTTAAGTGTATAATAATTTACAGCTCAACTGAAAATTTACAACACTATCATATACTGTATAGTGTATTTTAATCTCAGATAAAAACAAACAAAAAATAATTTAATACAGTTCCTTGTGTAATTATCTTTTTGACCTTTGAAGGTTTAGAGTTACTAAATATGACTTTTTCAAATGTATATAATTTCATAATTTTATGAGAATTTTTTTTTTTCCAGGGACTTTTGAAAATTCCCTAATATTTGTAAGTTTTGAGGCATTGTCTTAAAGTAATAATTCACCAAAAATGGAAATTTTCGAAAAAGGTTCTCATCCTCGGGCCATCCAAGATGTAGATGAGTTTCTTAGAACAGATTTGGAGAAATGTAGCACTTGGTCAGCAATGGATCCTCTGCAGTGAATGGGTGCCATTAGAATGAGAGTCCAAACAGCTGATAAAAACCATCACAATAGTCCACAAGTAATCCACATGACTCAGGTCAATCAATTAACATTTTGTGAAGTGAAAAGCTGTGTGTTTGTAAAAAAAACAAAAAAAACATCATTAAGGAGTTTTAACTTTAAACCATTGCTTTTGGCCAAAATATGGGTCCTTAATCCATAATAAGGTTTCCTCCAGTGAAAATGTCCGTCCCCTGTTGTCCTCTCACATCAAAATCCACTAACATATTTGTTATATTCATAATTGTTTTAGACTGTCTTGTAAACAGTGCTTGCTCTGTGCATATTTATCTCCTGATTCAGACAAGATTACTTTTTCAACACGCAGCTTTTCACTTCACAAGATGTTAACTGATGGACTGGAGTCATGTGGAGTATTGTGATGTTTTTATCAGCTGTTTGGACTCTCATTCTGACCGCACCCATTCACTGAAGAGTTGATGAGCAAGTGGTTAGATGTAATGCTAAATTTCTCCAAATCTGTTCAGATGAAAAACAAATGTGAAGTGGCCAAGTATGGTGACCCATACTCAGAATTAGTGCTCTGCATTTATCCCATCCTAAGTGCACACACACAGAGCAGTGGGCAGCCATTTTTGCTGCGGCGCCCGGGGAGCAGTTGGGTTCGGTGCCTTGCTCAATCAACAGTCAGGGATGATTCAGGGTGTCATTTCTTGCACTGTGGCAGTAAGTAATGGTATTGAAGGTGGGAGAGAGCACTGTACATTCACTCCCGCCACCTACAATCCCTGCCAGCATGAGACTCGAACTAGCAACCTTTGGGTTAGGAGTCCGACTCGCTAACCATTAGGCCACGGCTTCCCCAAAAAACATGTCTGTTTAGTCTTTGTAATGATTGCATATTTAACAAAACCATAAAAATCAACTGCAATAAATCCCTTTAAAAGGTGACACAAAACCATTTAGGTGGTCTTGATCCCCCTGTCAGGGTTTATTTTGTGAAAACAACTGGTTCACTGTACGTTGTCCTTTACTTGAACATACATACTCCACAATGGTTTTGAGTCTTTTCAGCAATTCATTATGACGCTCCTGTGAGAAGCCCCCTCTTGTGTTTTCTGTTAGTGACGTATGTGTAACCCCCTTCTAGTGCACACATGAAAGGGAAAGACCACCGTGCTATTGCGTTTATTGTTCAGGGAGCTTTGTGCAATGGGTTTTCTCAGTCTGGGTTTCCTTCAGCATTTGCTGTGTTGCACCCATCGTCCCTGTTGCACATAGATCTGAACAATGTTTATGGATTAACAGGCCATTGCAATAGAACCTGTGTGGGAGCAGATATAGCGGCCATCTTTGTATTCCATGTTGATTCAGCTGACACGGTTGTGTTACAAATGGGGATTTACAGGTGGTTCCCACTGCCTGTTGGCGGCTGATTGCTACGTGTTGGATTGCCTTCCATATCGAAACTGCTGTGAAAAGTGTGCTATGATTTTCCCAGGGCTTTTCCAGCCATTTAAGGATTTCTTAATGAAATAAATTTCTTAAAATATCTTTTTGTAGCGATTGCACTTACAAAGAGTCATTTGTAGCTGAAGAAACTGGGCATAAATAGAAAAATGTATATTGGCTATAGAAAGATTTTAAGATTTTATTAATTTCCATTACTATTCATGGCATCAGAATCAGAATCAGAATCAGAATGAGTTTTTATTGCCAGGTATGTTTACACATACGAGGAATTTGTTTTCATGACAGAAGCTCCACAGTGTAACAGAATGACAGTGACAGAACAAAAAACACAGATAATAAAAAATAGAAAAATAGAACAAGTAAACCGGTGAAATATCGGGTGGTGTGTACTTCCGAATGTCCAGCAATTCGTCTCTGGTGAAACTGATTGCAGGGATATAACTAAAGACAGGACAAACGAACAAAAACATAAAAACAACTGCAGAGCACACCACGGAGGCAGCCATCAGCGTCGGCGCCATTGTGAATGGAAGTAACACTTGAAATTCTCTAAGTTTTCATTATTCATACCTGATCTGACCCTTTTGTTAATGTAGTCAGGTTTATTTATTCATACTAAATTAATTATTTTTAATTAATTAATTAATATTAATAATTATATTATATTATATTGTAAGGCATAAGGATATATTTAGTCAAATTAAGTCAAATTATATATTTTTAACTAATTTTAGAAATGTATATTAACTTTACAACATTAATAACTTTTTATATTATAGCCCATTATTATATTACATTACATTACATTATATTATATTATATTATATTATATTATATTATATTATATTATATTATATTATATCATATTATATTATGCCTTTAATCATATATATACTTTTGATAAGGCTGTTATAATGCAATTGATATAAGGTAATAAATAAATGAAAATAGGAGGGATTTTGAGCACATTTGTCATATGCACATAAAGTGTTAAGTGTTTCTGCAGAAATGTTTGAAGAACCCATAGTGTTGCATTGTGTCATTCAGATCTTTCCAGAGCTTTGCAGAAGATTCTGTATTCATATGAATTCAAGTTCAAGTGGTCATCTTTTCTGGACAGGAAGGCGGATCCTCTTTGGTGTCCAGCGAGCGAGCTGTTGCTTGGTGACGCAGGTGAATCTATGTTCCTGGAAAAGAGAGGAATATTATTCTAATTAACCAATTAAAGTATACAAGGTACTTTATATTCTGAGTTTTGTTTTAGATGAACAAAGAATTAAGTAGCTAATCATTCATGCTAAATGACATCAAAAGAGGCTATGTGGTTACTAAGGTGTTCTGAATGTTGCTATGCAGTTGATAGGGTGTTTCTAACAACATTTCTACTCAAAAAACGGAAAATAATGTGATGCATCAATAATATCTGTAGAACAAACAGTGTGGCACGAGTTACGTAAGTTTATACTCGCTAAGACAGTCAACTAGCTTCACCAGCCAATGCAAACATGTTGTAATGTCTTTGTGCCAAGCACAGTGTTAGATAACTCTAAGTGCCTGATTAGGGAGCCAGGTATTGAATTGTCCTCTCCTCGGAGATGGCATACCTGGCCGGAATGTTCTGTCTGGCTAGTCACGCCAATATCAATGAGTTTAAAGTCAGGAGATGAGATGAACACCACAAGAACATCCAAAACAATTGCATGTTTCCATGCTTGTTACTAAAGTCCCAGTTACAACAGAACAGGACAGAACAATCACCATTATGTCAGTACCTTTAAAGCTTTGGCTTTCCTTGTTGAAAAAAACAGCATATGCTGGTTAGGTATGTTTTGAATCTCAGAGTCAAAACATACCTAACCAGCATATGCTGGTTTTTTCAACAGGGTTGTCCTTTCCCAGAATGAAAAGAAAACATGCGTAGTGTGTGAGCTAATGCTAACAACAGTCTTATCTGAGCCTCAACAGGAGAAACTTGTAGTAAAGCTGACTAGCATGCGGTTCTGACGTGGATATTGAACAGTTTTAACACCAAACATGATGTCTACATGACGATTTAATGCATAGCAACACCTCTGTTTTATAAAAACAAAATGATTAGCTTGTCACTTGTCCACCTCATTAATAAATGGACATATTGTGTGGCCATATTTTCATCTTAAGCCGGTTATTAGCTATCGGTTATCCGTGAGAGCAGTGTTTATTGTGTTGGACATCACTGTCAGTCACATCTGGCTGTATTTGCACTCTATGAGAGTCAACATGGACTGCAATTGACAACTGGCAAATTTACTTCCTGTTCTCTCAAATGACCATGACATCATGCTGTTAGCAATACAGCTTACTGTTATTTTAGGACCAGATCACTTTAATACCATGACAAGATGGTGAATCTTGTCGCAAGGAGTGACCATTTCAGATGCCACTTTATTTGCATGTTTAATGAATCGTGGTTTTCCCTAAATGAACTTTTGGAATAACACTTCCTTCAGTGAATAAAGTAAAAACAGTCATTTACGGTAATGACTGTGTGCTTGTTTATCTCTGTTGGCCTCCTTCCATGCGATTCCAACAATGGAGGTGATACAAAGCACACTTTCCTTATCGTCTGTTTGTATTTTGATAGAAATCTTGGCTTGGCTCTTCAATTAAATAGCTAGTTTATGTTTGAGGTGGCTTTGTTTGTTTTGATTGTGGTCGAGAGATTATTTGAGATCTGTTCAGTAAGTCTTGTGACATGATGAAGTCACAGTCAAGTTTACTTTCATTTCTCCTGGTTAGAAAGATGAGGAAACAAATACTACATTTTAAAAGGGTCATATGTTGCGATTTCAAGTTTGCCTTTCTCTTTGGAGTGTTACAAGCTGTTTGTGAATAGATAAGATCCCTAAAGTTGCAAAGACTAAAGTCTCAAACCGAAAGAGATATTCTTTATAAAAGTTAAGACTCGTCCACGCCCTCCTAAAACGGCTCGTTCTAACACGCCTCCACATGTCTACGTCACTAATGCTTACTCACAGACTGTAAGTATGTTTTTTATATTTAAAGAATTTTCCACTTACGATTCAAACGCGAGTTTTGAGCAGTGCAGAGAAGCGCTTGTTGTTTGTCGTTTCTCCGATCACAAATGCAGACATGGTTTTATGTTTACGTGGCTCGATGCAACGCAACGCATACGTCATTATAATCAGTCATTATGTCCCCACTGGATGCTACAAATGCCTTGGGTGTGGTGCTTCAAATGTGGTGCTTACTGCATAGGGTCTTTTGGGCGGTTGCCAGGGTGTTGCTATGCATTTTACTATGCATTTGCTCAGTGTATTGTGGGCTGTTGTCAGGGTGTTGCTATGTGGTTACTAAGGTGTTTTATGTAGGGGTTTTGTTGCACATTGCTCTAAAGCTGTTAGGATGTTGCTATGCAGTTGCTAAGGTGTTTTTCTTGTTTTTAGCACATGCAGTAATTAAGGTATTCTGAGTGGTTGCCAGGGACTTATGTAGTTGCTAAAGTGTTTTCTGTTTGTTAAGCACATTTCTGAGGTATTGTGTGAGATTTAAAACTTATGGCTTTGCAAAAAAGTCCAATCACTTAGAAAAATGATATCACATCTCTTCTCAGCAAGCTGCATGATTTGATGTACATTCATGTCCAAACAGCTTGGGACAGGTTATGCACTGAAGGTTAATATTTAGGGTTAGGTATGTTTGATTAAAACCTTTAAAGTAAAATAGTAATATAGTGATGCTTGTCGATATTAATCAGATTAAAGGCCTTGAAAATACTTATTTTTCATTACTGGGGATCATGAAAGAATTGGCATCCAATTATGCAAATATATCAGTACTCTGAAAACCATATCACAGCACATAGGATATGATTGACTTTTTTTTCAGTTGTGTATCTTCCTTTTGTATCAGAAATGTAAAACGAAAGTTCCTTGCACAGTCTGTTTACACAGTTCTTGTAAGCCGTAATAACTTTTGTGCTTGTGCTGGGAAAGGGCTGCAACGCAAACCATGGATTTCCCCTGTATGCAACTGCCTGCAAAAACACAGAGATCACAAGGTACTGCTTGCATTAATATAATCAGTGTACACAGTAAAAAATAAGCTGTTAAATTGTATTCATCTTCTTCCTGCTTCTACTAAACAGCATTAAACATTACATACACATGACTTTTACACACACATACATTTTGTGGGCTAGGTTCTTTTGTTGGGACAGATTTGGATGTCTTTCAAATCCTAATAACATCTGACCTCAGCTGTGAGCCTCTGTAGGCCCTGCTCCCCATCAAGGGAGAAGCAAGACCTTGCAATTTAACATCAATTTATTTGCCTGTCGTGTTAGTCTAGTGGTGTGTTTACAGTACATTTGGAGTTAATTGAACTTGTCGGCCTTCTGTATATAGAGTCAGTGTGTCTTGGTCATTGAAAGCAATCAGCAGGCCACGGTTATGAGCGTAGCTTCATGTTCCTGCGTCACAGCATGGGAAAATGAATCGGCTCAGTCATGCACAATGTTTGAGGAGTGGCTTCCACATGGCAACCTGAGCCTGGCTCTCCATCTTTTCACTGGTCCTTGCTCTCCAGATAACCACTTGCATAGATGTTCTCGCACTCCCAAGAAGCTTGCATGGATGTCCCACCATAAAAACACTCTGACTAATTCTAGGAACATTCATTGGCTGACTTTTACTAATTAAATTTTTATATA
>NW_015505571.1:208219-212685 GCF_001515645.1 Sinocyclocheilus grahami
ATATATATATATATATATACTGTATATATACAGTATATGCTACTTTGACACAATCAGTATTGTATAAAGCACTATATAATATATATACTGTATATATCACATCACTATGCCTTTCCTAGGGTGTTCTGGGTGGTTGACGGTGTTGCTATGTAATTGCTAGTGTTCTGTGCTTTTAGCACATTGCTAATTGTGGTTGCAAAAGGGTTTTGTGTATTTTATGGGTGGTTGCCAGGGTGTTGCAATGCAGTTTCCAAGGT
Source organism: Sinocyclocheilus grahami (assembly GCF_001515645.1). Classification (NCBI taxonomy): domain Eukaryota; kingdom Metazoa; phylum Chordata; class Actinopteri; order Cypriniformes; family Cyprinidae; genus Sinocyclocheilus; species Sinocyclocheilus grahami. Next base: position 208,477 of record NW_015505571.1, read on the forward strand.
GTTGCACAGGAGTTTAAGCACATTTTTGTGCTATTGCTATGTTGTTCTGGGTGGTTAACAGGGCATTGATATGCTGTTGCTAGGGTGTTCTGAATATTTTAGTGCATTTCTATGCAACTGGTATAACACTGATATGCATTTGCTAAATGGTTTTGTGTGGTTTTCTGGGTGGTTGCCAGGGTGTTGCTATGCAGTTGCTAGGGTGTTGCATAGGAGTTTTTAAGCACATTGGTATTCAGTTGCCATGGTGTTCTGGGTGGTTGACGGGTTGATATGCAGTTGCTAAGGTGTTTTGTATGGTTTTCTAGATGGTTACCATTTGTTGTGCAGTTGTTATGGTATTGTGGGTGGTTCACGGGACATTGCTATGTAATAACTAAGGTGTTTTAAATGTTTTTAATACATTGCTAAATGCTTACTAGGGCATTATGAGTGGTTGCTTGGGCATTGGTTGGTGGTTGTTAGGGTATTCTAGGTAGCTGCTAAGTAGGGTTGCAAAGAGGCAGAAATTTTCTGGTAAAACACCAGAATTTTTGGAAACTTTCCAGGATTTTTTGAAAACTTTCAGAAAATTATAGCCTCTTCGCAACCCTGTTGCTAAGTGGTTGTTCTTTCTTTAATGTAAGTCATGGATGAAAAAGATGCGCTTGAGTCTGATTACTAACTGGGCTTTAAATATTCTCATTTGTCTCAGTTTGCGACCTTACACTTTTTGCACCGAGCATCTGCCGTTATTAACACCTTGTCAATTACAGTTCAGTTTTATATTGCATTTTGCACTCTGGTGAACCTTTCATAGCCTGATTTATATAATTGATTTTGCTTGGGGGTCACAATGTTCCTCTGTCGTGTTTATGACTTGATGACATGCTGACAGCATCATAAATCGATTGATTGTCCCAACCGTTTGGAAGGTAGTTTGAAGAGTTAAGCGTACTCTCCTATCTCTACAGTTCTGACCTCATAAATATCTTCTTTCATTTTTTCCGCTATCTTTCATCATTTCAGGTGTGAAAGACTCTGACAACTATATATGCTAACATCAAGTACACATACCAGTAAGAGCAGTCTTAAAGGGAGAGTTCACCCAGAAGTGAAAATTTGCTGTTAATTTACTGACCCTCAAGCCATCCAAGATGATTTTCTTCAGAAAAACAGTAAATAAGATTTTTAGCTGAAGCAGTGGTCCTTGTTTTTGAGAATTATAAAAAAGCATATCAAGGAACACAAATTACCGTATTGGCCCGAATATAAGATGACCCTGATTATAAGACAACCCCCCTTTTTCCAGATGTACCTTTTGGAAAAAGGCTTTTTAAAAAACAAATCTTGTTTTTTCTCAGTAAAACACATTTTGTCTTCAATTATTTTCATATTGCATAATTTTCCTATTTTAATTTTTGTTTTGAAAGTATGGTAAAAGCTGGTAAAATGTACCATCAATCACATTAAACAAATATACACTTTTTGATATACCATAAAAAAAAAAAAAAAAAAAAGGTAGCCCATCTGAATTAGGACATTTAGGCTATCCATCTAATAGTAGCCTACCAAAATCTTATTAACAGTAGAAGTAGAGTTGGTCCCATCAGGCTAACATTACAGTCACGACTTATGCAGCTGTAAGGTTTTCTTTTTCTTTTGTTTTCACTCGCGATCTTTACAACACGCATTGCATTAGCATTTCATGGCACACTCGTTTTATGCGTATTTGCCGCCACCTATTGTTGTGGGTGTATTATTGACATGTCAAAGTCTAGACCCTGAATATAAGACGACCGCGTTTCTTCAGACGTATTTCCAAGAAAAAACATTGTCTTATATTCGGGACAATACGGTAATACCCGTGGCTCCTGATGATATATTGAGGTCTTATGAAGTGAAACGATCGGTCTGTGCAAGAAACTGAATTATTTACACCATTATTACCTGTAATCCAGATCCTCAGGTAACAGGGAAATACAATTATTTTCCACAAACTGATTCTTTCAAACATTCGTTTCAATTAACTGGTTCAGTTCACTAGTTTGTTTACGCAATTAGATTATTAAAGTACCCAGTAATGATGTGAAATGGGGAGGTTTTACATGCATATGAAGTAAATAACCTAGTTGTCATCAGCTCACCTTTTTACATAAACAATGAGAAACCATAAAAACTTCAGAAAAAACCCTTCATTCAAGTGCTCGGTTCACGCATATGCATATCACGGGCTCCACAACTGTCTGGCACGTCTGAAAGTGAGTTTTGATTGAGTAATTAGTAGATCTGTGCTGCTCGAGCCGCAAACAGTTTCAGATGGTTCAGTCCAATTTGGTGAACTGGTTCAACTAGTTCACCAAAAAGAACCAGTTCAAAAGAAGGATTCGTTCACAAACCGGACATCACTCTGGACTGTTTGCCTATGGATTTGGATATTTGTAAATATTGTTGAGTTATTGTTTCACATCATAAGACTTCAATATATCGTCAGGATCCACGGGTATTCATTTTGTGTTCCTTGATATGCTTTTTTTATTCTCAGATAATGGGCAGCCGCTGACTTGCGTTTTATCAACCACCAAGGACCACAGTTTCAGCTAAAAATCTTCTTTACTGTTCTACTTAAGAAAACAAGTCACCTAAGTCTTGGATGGTCTGAGGGTGAGTAAATTAACATCAAATGTTCATTTTTGGGTCAACTATCAATTTTAAAGGAATAGTTCCCTTTACAAAGCTCTGAATTCACTGGTTCTTCATTGAAAGTACTGTACAAAGGGATCATTAGGTTTGATGGGCACATGTGAGTCTGGCACATACTGGATCCGTCTGGAGACGACTGCAGCTGGCCTGGGTTATGTAGTCACTGTAATCCTGACACACACGTGTCCACACACACATACACACTATGGAGATGATCAACCATGACCGGCTCTGCACTTAACAACCATGACAAGATGCTGATTACAGTTAAGATCTAATTATAGCTATATAAACAGGATACACCTTTTAGACAAGATGCATGTGAGAACACATATGAATGCAGATGTGAAGTTTTTGACAATTGTTTTGGAAGCTTTTCACAACCTGTGATGTGCGCAGAGAACAAGCATGCAGGCCTAAGGCTGCAAACACGTTATAGTCCACCATGAAAAAAGAGTGAAGATTGTTTTAAATAAAATGTTTCTTTTTATGAATAAACAGTAAAAATAATGGTTATGGTCAATATTTTTAATGTTGTTTTGTAGAGATTTGTTCATGGCATTTTAGAGTTAAATTAACACTTTATTTTATTTTATGTTCTTTATGGACTAATATGCCATAAAAACAAATATTTTCAGTTAGCAAGTGTCTAATTAAAATATAATTAAATAAGATTAATGGTTATGATTGATCAGATTTTTTAAATGTTGTTTTTGTTGAGAACAACATGTTTTTATGATTATTTTATAGTTCATTTATACTTTTTTATGGATTAAATAACATGCCATAAAAAGTGTCTAATTGAATGAAACATTTTAGAAATCTTCATAATACTTTTTTTTTAAACCCAAAAATATGCAGTATCTGTTTCCTGGTTTTATGTCATTACTGCAACATTGACTAAAATCCAATATTAATTCAATGAATTTGTGTCAGATCACTTATAATTACCATCAAATAATAAACTCAGATGGAAATGTATATATTCAAATATACATTTATTTATTTAATATAAAATTGGATATTTCATTATTTTTGTAGGGTTTTTATTAGCTCTAAAAAGGGAAATATTTATGACGAATTATAACTGGTTATGATTCATAATAAATATTTAGATTATATCTTCGAATTAACTGTAGCAGAATCAATATTACAATTATTTGATCTGTCCGTCCACCGAGCAGACAATATAATCATTTATCCATTCAAGGAATGTTTATTTTCCTGGCCATGGAAGCAATAAACTGTCCTTCTTTGTGCAGTGCTAGCAGTAATTTAGCAAAATGTAGCAAGGGTTCACACATTCATTGACTTCGAATTGTGAGCAGCAAACAGAGACAATCCGTTGTGAATATAAGGGATTTAATAAATGAAACTATATCTAACATATAACTAACTAAAACATATACACACAGAATGAAACAAAGTAAGGAAAAGAGAGAGAATAGAAAAGAATGGCAGTATTTCACATCACGTAACCACAACCTTTGAAAATCATCAAAGAATCAAAAATCACCTTAAAAAGGG
>NW_015505571.1:212695-216740 GCF_001515645.1 Sinocyclocheilus grahami
TGCGTTTCACAATCACATACTGTACATCATTGTTTGAGGAATGAAAAGCTGATCATTCTGATACCAAGAACAAAGCATCTAGAAGATCTTAAAGCAGCGATACACTCATATACCTGAATATAAGCATTGAGAGTCTAACTAATACAAATAAAAAGTTGTAACTAGGCTAATACAATAGGGAAACATACAAACAACACATGCATATACCAGATACAATTATAACTGATTAATTATAGTCTAAATAAAGAAATGTCTTTATGTGTGTGTGTTAGTTTGCTTGGTCGGTCAGGCCAATTGCCTGGCCATTTACAGCTCTTTGGACCGTGTTTGAAGTCAGATGGGGGAGATGATAGTGGGGGGGGACTGGTTAGAATCTCCTTGATGGCGAGGAACCATCTGGCAATTTAAACCCCCATTAAAAGTAAAGTCTCTGACCAGAACTGTAATTTATATGCAAATGTCAAAAGGCTAAAAGGGTCTCTTAAGCCATAAAAACCCAAAGATCATGCATGATTCTACGCAGACGCTACATTTTTTTCCCATTTCCACAACACTGTTATTTCAAATTCACCTGATTCATGTGATTTTGAAGGTAAAAATGTACTTTTTATTTTATTTTATTTTGATGATAGTATAAAACACTTTGTGCCAATGGCTGTAGCTAGTCCTGAGTGGTGACAGTTATAATTGTTTTTCACTAACACGTTTGAAAATGTTTTTGCCACACAATAATTTCCGCAACATATATATACAGTATATTAATTTGCAGTATACAAATACCTTGTATTTGTTTGTTGTTTTTTTATTTAAATTTTTTCCCCCCATTTAAATTATTACTTAATTTTTTCCAGTCATCAGTGATGCCATGTACAGTATGTGAGGGATATTGTGGATATGATTATGGATATGACCTCACATTTTCCTTGCTGTATAATTAGCTCATTGTTTCCTTGCTCAGATGAACTCGTGGGCGTTTTGGTGTTTGACACTGTAGGGGGTTGGATCAGGGCAAATCAGCTATACCTTCAGGCCACATCATTGCAGAACAGGTGCCTGCTGATGCCCTGCTTAATTGTGGGGAAGGATATTACATAATCATTTCTTAATAGCCATTAGACAGACTGCAAACAGCACCTTCTGGAGGCCCAGGGATCAGCCGATTATATGACATGGAAAGTCAGTTGAATTCCTGGATAACGGCAGATAACTCCATGGATGTTGATTCAGGGCTGACAAATAGAGAGCACTAAGATTACAGTAAGATCTGAAGTAAACACTTTTTTGTGATTATATTTTTATTTAAGCAGCAAAGCTAAACAATAAATAAATAATATTTATATAAAAATATGAATTAAACATGCAGTCATAATCCCAATTTCCATCCCTTTATTTAATTCAAAACACCAGACAGAAGCAATCACAGAGAGTTGCAAACAGGTAGAAGCAGTTCATCAATAAAGCACATAGAGTATACAAAATCGTCCCAAATTAGCATTAAAAAAGCACCTTTGTGCCCGAATGTCTTTTCTTTTTCTCTCATCCATGGCAACACAGAAACTGTCTTTCATCTGAAAGGGACTTTAATCCACACTCGCACACTGACCGTGAATATCAGCTGGGCTTTTCCCCAGATTTTATTTTATTTTATTTTATCATATATTATATCAAAATATTCTCATATATATTTATTTTTGAGTGCACATGAACTACTGACCAGCTAAGCACTATATATGTAATGTTATGTAATAATGACACGTTGACTGAAGCTACTATAAACTGTTATAAATAATCTGTGTTGACGTAGCTAATTATAGCTAGTTGTTTTACAGGTAATTAATTTTTTTATTCCTGTCAGAAGACTTTCTGAATATCATGCTTGCCATCTGTTGACCACGGTGGTTTCTTATGTCAAATCACTTTCAGTAAGTCACTCTGGAGTATCAGATAAATACCATAAATGTAAATGAAAAGATCCGTTTAGCAATGGGCATATGGCTGTATAAGATGTAAAATTGCTATATCTTAATGATATTTCCTTATTCAGATACTAATTTGATTGCTCACTGATGGACCAGAGGCTGCTGCTCATTCAGGCTCACTTCCAGGCCCTGGTTGCATTCATGCATTTATGCATCAGCGCATACCAATGCCAAACCATCAGAAGTTAAACACATAGCGATTTCACATGTTCCTCATTTCATAGAATGCTTAAAATACTGTGATTTTACAATTAGAATGACACTAGCTGATAAAGCGCAGCTCAAGATGAACAATGAAAAGAGAAATAGTGCCATTTGAAACAGCAATTTGCAAAATTTGACTTCAAATACTTTACAAAGTGCTCTTTAAACCAAATGAGTATTACACATTCAATGCTAGTGTAGTATCCCATAAATGTTATTTAGCAGTATTAGCCGTTTACTGAGAACATGTGTTTGCCTGTTTTCACTTCTTTTTCGTTGTTCATGTAAATGTATTTAAGGAAGGAAGGAAGTTCAACTTAAAAAAAAACGCATCTCAAAATCTTGTTTTTTTCTGTCCTGCGTATTGCGCTTTTAAATGCAAAAATGTGTTCCGTGTAAGCGACCCCTTAGCGCTGCTTGCTAAATAAAAACATTACCATTGCTATTGCTCATACTTAATATTCGAGGTTTGAATACTTTTTTTTAACCCTAAATCACTATTCACACCGAAACTAATATTTGGTGCAATAAATATTTTAATTTGAATAAACGGGTTTTAACATATCTGTTTAGACTGTCATGAACATTCGTATGTCGTCAGATGTGCGACAGAATTCTTTTTTTACAGAGAGGCGTTCTAATCCCTTTTACGTCACACTATGAAAAAAACTGGCCAACCAATGACATTTGCATTTTTGGTCACATGCCCAGACCCGCTCCTGTTGCATAAAACTACAACTTGGTGGCGCTCACAAAACCTTTCTTCTCCACAACAAATGGGTGTCAGAAACAGAAAGCGGGGGTTATGCGCAACAGATTTCTGTATTCTGTAAAATGGGTCTCGTTGCTTCGGGTTCATGTGTTTTGTATGTGCTTCGTTAAATATGGAGCTGTTTTACTCAAGATGCCTTCAAATGTGATACCAAAGATGATCATACCCAAAGTCCATTGCATATGCAGTTTGATATCTAGAGGTTTTTTATTTGTATTCTTTCTCACTAAAATGTAGATATTAAATTGAATAAAATGGCACCAATAAAAACAACTAGCTAGGTTAGCTGATAGCCTTAAAAATCCATAGATATGGCCATTAGTTCATACGGCTGTTACCACTTTCTCTGACAATGAGACCTGTTTTCCGGGTTTGGTCAGGTGACGTTTGACATGTACCCTGTTGCACCGCGCTTTGTGTACGCATTTTTTTTAAGCATTGGTCATTCATGCCAAACAATCATTATTAATGTGAAAAGGTAGTATTACAAGTATTAAACTTTGGTGTGTAAAGCCCCGTTCACACCAAGAATGATAACTATAAAGATAACTATAACGATAACGATATTAATGTCCATACCAGCGAACGATATCGTCTGTTTATTCTAAGCGCACGCGCATCTGCTGCTTTAAAGGGGTCATATGACGTTGCTAAAAAGAACATTATTTTGTGTATTTGGTGTAATGAAATGTGTTTATGCGGTTTAAGGTTAAAAAAACATTATTTTCCACATACTGTACATTATTGTTTCTCCTCTATGCCCCGCCTTTCTGAAATGCGTCGATTTTTACAAAGCTCATCGGTCTGAAAAGCGAGGTGTGCTGTGATTGGCCAGCTATTCAGTGCGTTGTGATTGGCCGAATACCTCAAGCGTGAGACGGAAATGTTACGCCCCTTACCATACTGTGATGCCTTGTCAGGCCGGAGCGACGAGACAAAAACATTTAAACCCATTGTAAACGAGGCATTTGTTGCATCCAGTGGGGACATAATTACTGATTATAATGACTTATACTGTCTTTTTATGTGTTGCATCGCGCCGCATAAACATAAAACCATGTCTGCATTTGTGATCGGAGAAATGACAAAC